>NC_089744.1:3687500-3727500 GCF_040412425.1 Macrobrachium rosenbergii
AGAGAGAGAGAGACAGACAGACTAATTATATATAAGATAACAAAAATATGTTTTCGTCGCCTGCGCTGTTAAAAAAAAAAAAAATCACCAAAACCTAGCAACATCAGATACTTTTAATCTTGAGGTTTAAAAGAGCTCTCCTTCTCTGGAGATTATTTCCTCAATAAATTTCACCCTTGGAATTCTACCAAACAACAGAAGCAGAGAGAGCCTCTTGTACCCGAAACCGCATATTAGTTAAGTCTCGTTACTTGTTCTTTTGAGGTTCCCCGCAGTTCTAACCAGCTCCAAATTAATCTACCGGTGGCACCATTTCTAATTATACCGCTGAAGCTAATTTTGAAGGTACTGCTTTATATTAGTCAAATACTATATCAGTCAAAGTTAATACCGTGGTCCAACAAAGGTTAAAGAATCCGCTAATTGCTATAAAATCGGCAAAAACAGCTCACAGAACAGAACAGAATATGGAATTTAGGCCAAAGGCCGTGCGCTGGGACCTATGAGTTCATTCAGCGTTCGAACGGAAATTAGACAGCAAACAGGTTTGAAAGGTTCAACAGGAGGAAAACCACGCAGTTGCATTATGAAACAATTGTTAGGAGAGGGTGGAAAGTAAGACGGAAGAAAGAGAATATGTACGGAGGTACAGGGAAAGGAATGAAAGGGGCTGCAGCTAGGGCCTGAAGGGACGCTGCAAAGACCCTTTGGTAATATCTACAGTGAACCACGTGAGGTGCACTAACGATTACAGCTCATAAATCTACCACCTATAACTAATAAACAAACTGAAGGCTGTATTGGCGAATAAAGACTAGCACATAAATCTCGACATATATAATGATAACACGCTGGTCAAATTAAACTAACGTGTCTGTCAAGTACTCAGTCAACACCTATACAGTCAGTTTCGAAAAAGCCGTCGGGTGGGACATTTTGTAACTCACTCGCCCTCCGCATTCAACACCTTCATCTGTCGTCGACGAACGCACCAGCATTGATGTTCGCACTACCTGTCAGTCAGGCCTGTCTTTTTGTCGGTGTGAAAACAGCACTGCGTGCCAAGGAACGCCTCTGCACAATTGACAAGCAGCTAGGGCGTTCTTGTTCTAATTCACTGTCTTGGTATGAAAGCCATGAAATTTTTTTTTTTTTTCTCTCCCTGGACGACTGGTCTTCTGAAATAGATTTGTAACTCGAAAAGAATGAATTTTAAGGAAGTGATTTTATCGTTGTGAACGGCATCATTCTGAGTGCCTTGTCTCATTCCTCCTACTTTCCCCTTCCCGTTAAAAGACTTCGTGAACTCCAAGATTTTCATTTCCAGGTAGCGAGTTTTCTTGCATAACCGGTCATCAAAATTATTCGGTGATTAGATTGACGTTATAATGAATAAAAATATTGGAAGACCAATTACAGTTTCTCCGATTAAATCAAATTTAGCACAAGAACTATCAAACAGATATTGATTGACTGATTATGAAATTTAGGTCTTGAAGACCAAACGCCGGAACCCATCAGGATTATTCAGCGCCGTAATGAAGGTAAAAATACATAAATTAATGATATGATTGATAATGAATCGGTGAATGATGACATACAAGTAAAATTCAGCGTTGAAATATGAACGTAAAAATGAAGAATGATATTAGATAAAACCAACAAAAAGCAGATATATATTAAACTTTGATATTTAAAATATATATAGGTATTGAAAATACCGAATATAAGAAGTACTACTGGTTCAGTAAGAAATTCACACGTCAAATACATAAATCATATGTAAAAGTCTGTGCGATATTGCTCCATTTCAAAATTGCATACAGAGATGATAGATCACTTTAATTATCACTGTAACAATCTCACAGGCGTATGATCTCTTCTTCTTCTTCTTCACAAAAAGATTTGCTGAAACAACTGTGTAGTGAATAAGTCTTCCATCATATCCTTTTTCAATGAAATGGAAGAGGTTAATCTTTTTATCTGGTACGTGTGGATGTCAGAGAGAGAGAGAGAGAGAGAGAGAGAGAGAGAGAGAGAGAGAGAGAGAGAGAGAGAGAGAGAGAGAGAGAGAGATTCAAGAAGTTATAGGTGAGGCTAAAAAAGTTTTAGGTGAGGCTGAAAAAAGTTATAGGAGAGAGAGAGAGAGAGAGAGAGAGAGAGAGAGAGAGAGAGAGAGAGAGAGAGAGAGAGAGAGAGAGAGATTCAAGAAAGGTGAGGTTAAAAAGTTTTAGGTGAGGCTAAAAAAGTTATAGGAGAGAGGAGAGAGGCTAAAAAAGAGAGAGAGAGAGAGAGAGAGAGAGAGAGAGAGAGAGAGAGAGAGAGAGAATTTATGAAGTTATAGGCGAGGATAAAAAAAAAAGCTATAGATGAGGCTAAAAAAATTATAGGAGAGAAATACTGACTTTCAAGAAGTTATAAGTGAGGCTGAAAAAATTATAGGAGAGAGAGAGAGAGAGAGAGAGAGAGAGAGAGAGAGAGAGAGAGAGAGAGAGAGAGAGAGAGAGAGAGAGAAATACTGACTTTCAAGAAACTATAGGTGAGGCTAAAAAAATTTACGGGTGAGGCAGCTTTGTGCGTTCATCCTTTTACAGGGCTGAGCAAATAAAGGTAGGGGTTATTTGAACGACGGAGATTTTTGTCTGAAACTTATAATCCCAAATCTTTTGGCCACGTACCTGAAGAGTCTATTCTGTACTGTGGGTCGATAGCAAGCAGCCACAATGAAGAGAATGGCACATACACATTTACATACAACTACAAACGCTAATCCGAAATTCAGTGGTAAGCTCTTTTCCACAAGGGATAGGAAGAGATCTACCTAGTTCCAAGCCAATGTCCTTATACTTCAAGCTTCGAAGATAATATATTTTCTGCCCTCTTAATAGTACAAACAAGTAAACTGCTGATAATGGTGGTAGAAGCATTAAACTGGTGATAATGGGGGTATAAGTATTTAAGAAGTAATTTAGAGTGTGACAGAAAATTAATAAATATGGAATAACCAGTATACGAGAAATGTCCATAGGATTCATAGCTTCTTGACAAATAATTGCTGATTTTTCACATCCCACTATTTTCTTACAGTTTACGAGACAGGCAAGAGAGAGAGAGAGAGAGAGAGAGAGAGAGAGAGAGAGAGAGAGAGAGAGAGAGAGAGAGAGAGAGAGAGAGAGACGCTCGGCCAAGTACCCAGATGTGACCACAGTATTCTTAATCCTCAGTTGCTGTACAAACACTGTCTTGAAAGTGACGACTGTAGATCTGTCGCTCCTGGCATTCGTGTGCTCCGTAGGACTACAAGGAAACGAAATTATAAAAACAGAGAAATCCGATCACAGAATTATTCTTAGTCTATAAAATTCTCTCTCTCTCTCTCTCTCTCTCTCTCTCTCTCTCTCTCTCTCTCTGTAGGATTAAAAAGAAGAGGGAGAAACATAAAAATGAAATACAAAATTTTTGTCATGCGAAACATACCAGTTAATGGACTTAAAATTTACTCTTCAAATATGAACAAAACAACTTAGGTTTGGAAAACATTCGGAGAAATTTATTTTCTTATCTACCTTGAATGCTTGTTAAAACTTAAACCCTTAAGTGAACATTTACTTTTGAGAGTGGGAAATGGCATGATTCGTAACATAGGAAATGTGCTTTATCTTAAAAAAAAGAATAAATTTGTAATAAATTCACTAACTTTTCAAATTATCTTCAGTGCTCAAAACTATAGGATTTGACAAACTTTGTCCACATATTTACCTACGAGGCAAGGACACCTTTTCTTTTAATATCTGTAAACAAAAACAAATAACTAATAAAATTTCTATGGAGTCTGTAATGCAATTCTCTAGAAAAGAACAACTTTCAACACTAATACTGAATGAAAATTAGGAATACTGAAATATTTTATGTATCAAATTATGGATACGCAACCAGTCATTCTTCATTCGATCATGACGATCGCAATAACCAGTATTTAGAACTGAAATGATGCGGTCCTACAGATTTGGATAAATGAAAATCTACAGTACCTAAATAAGTGACTTTATAAAAACAGAATACAGAATTCGGTCTACATAAGCGTTGTGCCAATTTGGCGGTTAGTATGGACATTAAAAAAAAATGTCCTCAAACGAAGAAAGTCAAAACAATAGCTTCTACCACGTCTGTCAATCAGAGAAATAACATTCAATAAAGCTCTTCATGGCTCCTGTTTAGTATAGAAACTGTTTACTTGAAAAAGCTAGACCCTTGCTATAGCACCTCTTTAAGAAGAAAGTTAATTTTTGCTTGAACATTTTCCAGATCTAATTTCAGTGTCTCTAACAAAATTATACGGTCAATAACATAAATCCTCTTATGCAAGCTGAGAGCTCGGATAATCAGATGTTTTTATGTTCTTGAACAATGCCAGTGCCCTTGGCAGACGCCCAGCCCAAAGGCTGTTTGAAAGGGTTCAGTGGGTCCTGGTCGAACCATCCCTAATCCCGTAGCAAGTAACGCAAAGGTAAGAGTCTAATACGAGTTAATCCCTCAGTACCAGGCAAGTGATCAAGGCTGTCAGCTGGGTCTTAATGAGGGAAGCGTAAATCGCCCGGAGAGGAAATGAAGCCGGGGGGAGGGAGGGAGGGAGGGGAGGCCATTAAGGTACAAATCTCGACCCCCTCCCCCGCAAACTTTCCTAATGTCATTAGCCAACTTGTCGATTCTTCAGATCTATAAAATTCGTTTTCTTTCGCACAATTCTATTTGCTTACTAAATCCATCTGTCTATCAATCATCTATTCACGGCAGCGCTGTAGGATTTATCGGTCTCTTGCATTTAGTCTGCAAGGGCCTCTCAAAAAACACAGCTCTAACATGAAGTGGAATGTTGAACTTTTTTGCCAGAGTTATGGTAAATTCAGAATTCAAATAAATATTAAACATTTTACCTTATAATTATATATAGTGAATAAGTAACATGATGAAGCATATGACAACCACTCTGCAGTATATCTACCAACAGAGATTTATGTGCATTATACAGAAAGCGGGTAAAATGAAAATACAATATGGGGTAGCAATAAGTATACCTTAGTTTAACCAGACCACTGAGCTGATTAACACCTTAAATGCACGCAATGGTAAAACGTCGAGATCTTATAATCATTGTCTGAACAACCTCCCAGTTTTTACAAATAAATTAAGCTTGAACACCACTTAAAATGGAACACACTAATCAAAGTTCCATTATATATATATATATATATATATATATATATATATATATATGTATATATATATAATATATATATTATAAAACTCGTGGCAAGTTATTTATAAAGTATAATCTGAGCTACTATCAAACCAGAACTAGAACGTCGCCGGACATATTAGAGAGCTAAAATTAATTCGCAAAATTTTTACTTATTACTTAGAGTTACGAATCTAAATCACAGGAAAGAATTCTTTGCAACAAAGCAGAATCTAATGCTTAAATAACACGTTAATATGCAATGCACAATATGCGTCGGAGGTGAACAATCACAAGACACAGGAATTAAACCTACCCATGAAGGATTATTAAAATGAGCCTCGACTGTAATAACACATGACGGAATATGGCCCCAGGAAATGTATACTTCTGGATGAACATGAACGATTTCGGTCGTGAGAGGCTCTTCCCAAAATCACCATTAGCAATGATGATAAGCGCTACTTAACGCGCACCCTTAAATTAAATAGAGTTGATGCTTACGGCGGTACGGATGCGTGTTCAAATTGCTGAACCGGTTTTTCAGGAAAAATAACCGGTATACTCACGCTGACGGTCGACGCAGCACGAGAGTGAGTGAGTGAGTGAGTTCAGCCCGTTTATCTGAACAAATGTGCGTACTTGTAGGCTGACTTGTCTGCGCCATTACCAAAACAATCAAGGTCACAGGAAACTGACGATGATAAACCACAATAAATATGAAGGTAAACACTGTAGAGGCAACAGATGTCAAGCAAGGATGAAACTCCGAGTTGGAAAATATTAAAGGGAGAGATGAAAGAGGTGAAAACAGCCTCCAGACATGCAAAAAAGGAAAGGGGGTTCTAGAGATGAAAGGTTAAGACGCAATAAACACGAAAGCACTATGCACAAAACAGCCGCTTCACTAAACATAGATTATTTCATGTATCGAAGGTTTCCTGTGATAAAAATAAATGCTGTTATTCCTTTAGAAAAGCGCCAACAATACAGGCAAGATCTGCAAGGTTACATTCCGAAAAAAGTAAAAGACTTAGGGTTTCTATTCGTAAGAACAACACAGCATAATGTTAGCTAGGAGATAACATACACCCACATCATCTGGTCACAGTATGAACATAGTCGACGTCGAGGTCTCAAATATTGACACGAATTACTGAAGATAAAGTTACAACTTGACTAAGAAAATCAAGATGAAAAATTTGTGAACTGCGTCAGAAGTGCTGTAACACGGAAGTACCTTTAGGGTCATCTGGCGCCATAGGAAAAAACACAAACACATACTTACGATAATAATATATAACATCAGCAAAGAAAAAAGAAGCCAAGAATATGAATAACTGCTTCACAAATAACTGGATGCTAAAAGGTATATTTTCAAGGAAGAAACTACCTACAGTTGGAATGGGTTTCAGAAAAAGGCAACTTGCGGAAATGTTTGAGAGCAAAGAAAAGTTGAAATGCATTAACATTTTCAGCTGATAGACAGTAAAAACAGACATTAACATCTTATTTGATTTGGACACACGGCTTTTACATCATTAACGTTACTTTATACATACGCCTGTCTATTTAGAAATACAGAAATAAACCGTTATCCCTCATGTTAGTAGCGCTGTGCATGATGTACACACAAATACATATAAGCACGAGTGAAAATTCTCTCTCTAAATGAAATTTCCTACTGTACCTGGTCATTCCGACCCAAATCCTCAGGACAGACAGCGACCATAATCATCTTCCGTGGAAAGTCGCCCATCTGACATTATCTGATGCCCATTCCTTTTGCAACCAGGAAGACAAAGAACAAAAAATGTACGACTAACTCTCTCTCTCTCTCTCTCTCTCTCTCTCTCTCTCTCTCTCTCTCTCTCTCTCTTTCCCCACACGCAGTCATAGGGAGGAGCTGACCCCAAAAGTTGTGACGACTACCACTTTTTCTTCTTCGGACCACAGACCCCAACATCGACCATTAATCACCCATACAGTTCACATCACTGTATCATCTTTTATCTGTAGATGCGTGACCCCATTTCATCTTCGTCTCGTCCCATTAATTGTACACGTCGACGCTGACGTTCGAGGCTTGTTAAGGATTCATTTTTTTCTCGCACTTCCCTCCTGTTCCCTTTGTGGTAGCGATGAGTGGGTTATGTTCGCGGTTAATAGTGAGAATGAAGCCGAACACCTCCAGAGACTTCGCATACATTATCGTGATCGAGGAAGAGACGAGTAGGGATTGTTCCACAGAACTGACGTCAAAAACGATTTAGGCCTAACCTTGAATTCTCATGGGTTTGGTATTTTTCACAATCTTACTGATATTTCTTCCTTATTTTGAACAAAACCATCTCTGTTCAGTTTTGGGATGAGGATTTTATAATGAATAGAAAATGGTGGTTTACAATGTGAATTGAATCGCTACACCATATTGTGTGTGTATATAGCCTACATGTATATATATATATATATATATATATATATATATATATATATATATATATATATATATATAGAGAGAGAGAGAGAGAGAGAGAGAGAGAGAGAGAGAGAGAGAGAGAGAGAGAGAGAGAGAGAGAGAGCGAGCGATACTGGAGGTGGTAGTGTTAAGAAAGGTGTTTAAATTCGAGGAGAGAGACAAGGGAGTTGGGCACATATTTCATGCTAAAGGAATGCGTGTCAAGGAACTCCTCCTTTGCATGTAAAATAAAAGGGAAGAAGAATCAGACAGGAGGCGCCACTTCCACCGTCACTAAACGAAACTTTTATTTTATGTTTTAACGTCTTTCCACACTGAAGGGCTGTTTACTTTACTGTCCAGGTACAGCGAAAGACTCGTTACCTTTCCTTTTTGACGGCCAAAAGGCAACTGCAGTTGAGATCAGAAGTGACAGGTTGTTAAGTTCTTTGGTTTTTGAACAGTGGGATGAACAAATGAGTAAAAAGTGCAAAACAAAATCCATCCTTTATAAGTATTCACAACGTAACTTAGGCTACTGTTCTCTTTCACATTCTTTGCTGATGATTTTGACATAGGCTGATATCAGTCCGCGACGAAGTTCTGAAAGTGGCTTGCCCCTGGCCTACTGCCTTATTGAAACTAGGACAACGATGAATAAACCTTGGGACCTCTTGGATATAAAAATAATAAAGTTTAGTTGCATCTGTCAGTGTTACTTAGCAAAGTATCAAAAACTGTAGAGAATAATCAAGACAGACGTGACTCCTTTAATGATTTGCCATGATAAATAAAATATAAGAAGGTAAAAATAACAAGAGATAACGCTACGAGAGATCCAGCTGCATTTAACATAAAGTTGTAAAAAGTGTGACTAAAAACAAAAGCGTGTTGACAGTCTTAAAAGTTTTCAGATTAATGCTATTCAAGTTATCGCAACAAATTCTCTCTCTCTCTCTCTCTCTCTCTCTCTCTCTCTCTCTGGCACGACGAGGAAAAAAATTCGTCAGGCGTGTGAAAAATAATCGAGAAGAATAGCGTGCCTAACAAACTATGCAATTACAAACACATCTGATTGAAGCAGACAGGCGCTGTGCCCCAAACAGCCGCTCAACGCCAAAAGTCTGAAAACCGGGCAAACAAAAGCCCTGACAGCCTGGAAGAGGCATGAAACAAACAAACAACCAAACAATAAGGAACCGTGAGAAGACATCGTCCAACTTGAGAATGACCATATAAGGAGCCGAATACGATCGGGAGAGAGGAAATTTTTCCAGACGAGATAATGCGTCTTGATGTTTGTGTCTGGGAGGATAGCGCATGCATGGGTACTTACAAGAAGCAATGAGGTTTGGGAATCATCTATAAAAACGCCATTAACGAAAAACTCCGGAGTAATAAGAGAAAAATTACTTGAACGAGGGATGTATCTGACGACATTGCACGTGCAAAGGCATCAGAGAGAGCAAGATACAGTGAATGAGGGAAGATTTGGGGGAAGGTTACAAGGTGTCTTTTATGGAAATCCGACGCAATTTTGGACTACGTTTGACACCTTGAATATTCACAGTTCTTAAATTGCTAGACATATGGACGTCTACTGCCTATAGGTCCACAGAACTCAGCATGTCGCGCATCGAAAACTCAAAAATTAATCCATTAATTGGACTTCGCTGAACAGGATGCAATGTTTCTTCTATAATTTGCATTGGTGGTTGGATGGAGGGGTCAGAAAGTGGGGAATAAGCTACTCAACGTGTTTTGTACGATACATGGGAGCAAAGTACTTTTTTTGGCTTCATTGCTCTAAGGAGAAGGCTGGTGTTACAGCAGCATCGGATAGTTCCTCATTGGACAGGTTGCTATCGTTCTCGGCTAGCGCTCTGCTAGGCCCGCGTTCGATTCTCCGACCGGCCAACAAAGAATTAGAGAAATTTATTTCTGGTGATAGAAATTCATTTCTCGTTATAATGTGGTTCGGATTCCACAATAAGCTGCAGGTCCCGTTGCTAAGAAACCAGATGGTTCTTGGCCACGTAAAATAATAAGTCTAATCCTTCGGGCCAATCCTAGGAGAGCTGTTAATCAGCTCAGTGGTCTGGTTAAACTAAGGTATACAACTTTTTAACAGCAGCATCGGGGGCGTTTTGAACTTTCGTTCCTCAAATATTGTCCTGTTGTTTTCCTAATTCCAAAATTCTATTTTTGAAATTATCAACAGTTATACTTGGTTAACATCGGGAAAAGTGTAAGAACAATTAAACTTACTTAAAGTTGTTCGAAAAGTAACTGTTCGAATCGACAGTTACTTGAATTAACAATTGCTCGAACTAGATTATATCATTTTTCACAATTAGAATGGATATATAACTATATTTTCATCCATTAATGTACTGAATGTTTCAACGACTATCTGCAGGAACGAATGCAAGGGCTAACAACATGCGAATGCTTAATGGAAACAACATCTGTGTCACACCTTCATTTGAGGCCGAATTCACCCACTTTTCTATATAAACAGACACAAATGAAATTAACACCCGTAATGATTACTAGATGGCAATTCTTCCTTAATTGCACTTACTATAGTGGGCTCAAAATCTGTGTTTACAGAATCAACATTTAAACGTTGGTGTTTTTGTTTTAACAGTTCTAAGAAACTTGGTATATGTTTCTACTTTCTTATTCGGTACTATCGCAAAAACCAAAGGTATGGCATAGCCGTTTTTCATGCCATGAATGGCGTAAAGCTATTTCGAAAATAAATGGCACAGTTTTGAAGGTACCATCCACAAAATAATGCTTGCTTGCATGAAGCAGGCACGCTTAGATTTTTCTGTGTTGAAAATATCAGCATACTGTCTTCTACTTCTCCAGAATCGAATAGCAAACAGGTTCGCCCTTGTTTGTTCTTCGTATATTCTTCAGAAAATATCAATTCGCTCTGGTGATTAACCACACCTCTTCCTGCCTCAAACTAAGCATCAGAAGCCTCCGAGGACCTTTTAGAAAAGGTTGCTCGAAATAGCAATTTCTTTTTGCTATAAAAAATGAAGCTTATACATGTCTAAGACCATCACGAGAAGGCGTCCTGTTAGCCATTTTCAATACCTTCTATTTCAAAATGGAAATCTCTCCAATGCTTTGAGGACCTGTTCACCATCAACAAGTGCATTCTACTCACTTTGCAAAGCATCAGCAGGTACCACGTTGTCATAATACACAAAGTACCACAGTCTATTCATCTGTATTTACAAGTTTATCTGCTACTTTCCTCTTTCAGTTTCCTCATTTTTAACAACAACAACAACAACAACAACAACAAATAATAATAATAATAATAATAATAATAATAATAATAATAATAATAATAATAATAATAATAATAATAATAAAAAATCTTTCTTATATCCAGAGGTCCACATTAAGCCTCTTATGCCCCCAAACACCTTACCACACTTAGGACAAGGACCCGCCCTGGCATAAGGGCGGCTCGATATAAATCAAGAAACCAACTGAACTCCCTTTCACGAAATGGAAAAGAGAAACCGGGCACAGGATAAGAAAAACAAAATTACCACAAACCCCGACAAGGTACTTACGACCATCTCCTGAAACGTCTAAGAGGTCGAGATTATCAGCTCGTGAACGGGACTCAGGTCTTCAATATTTTCTCGCACCAGAGGTCAAAAGTCATCACAGGTCAGATGGCGGTGGAATGCATCACCCCCTTCATACAAACTTCTCCAAACTAAATAAATAATGATTTTTCCCAACAAACGTCCGTGCATGCACATGCGTAGCTGCCACGATATCTATTGTAAACACCATAAACTTTTCAAGTTCATAGGCAAGGAAAAGCAAAGCAAACGGTGTTACTGCAAATTGTAGTCCTCGACAAAGGCGCCAATCATTTGCATACTGCAAACATACCGTAACTTCCCTTGCAGAAACATGTTCTACGTCACACAAATACAATTTCAATTCAAAATTGTTTACTGGGTATACGAAATAACGTCACTTGACTAGAAATACAGTTTCAATTCAAAATTGTTTACTGGGTATACGAAAGAACGTCACTTAACTAAAGTAAATTCGCAAATTCGCCCGGTTGCCTATAATTTATAAAGCAAGGAACAGGATGCAACGGCAGTATAATGTGTCTGGAAAAATTCGATTTTTCTAACGTTGCTGAGGGTCGCCACTCGCGCTGAAGGGCACAGGCATTTTTCGTGGCTGGCGTCTATTATTTTTACCACCTAGGGGCGAAAACTTCAGACCTTCTCCTGACCCCTTGCAATTCACACGAAATCTAATACAGCCAAGGTTCCATTTGACACTTGCAAAGATGCTGGAATATTTAGGCGATCAGGTGATTACTTTTTTTTTTTTTTTTTTTTTTTTTTTTTTTACTTTGGTGAAGAATCTGTATCGCGGAAGCAGTGAACTTATGAATTTAACTTTGTTTACAGAGATAAGTCTTAACCCTGTGAAAATCATCAGCGATTTTAATCAAACTAGTCTGACGATTGTATGTGGAAATTAAGGAAATTTCATTAACTGAAACATTTTCTTTCTCTCTCTCTCTCTCTCTCTCTCTCTCTCTCTCTCTCTCTCTCTCTCTCTCTCTCTCTCTCTCTCCACATACACACAGACACACAAAGTTAATTTATAACAGATCAAAACAAATTTTTAAAAAGCATTAAAAGTTAATTTATCTTTCAATATTCAAAACAAATTTTTATATATACACTTACACATATAAATACATATATACATCCATATATATATATACATATATATATATATATATATATATATATATATATATATATATATATATATATATATATATATATATATATATATATATATATATATATACAGTATGTACAAAAAAAATATTCTAATGCAAACTACAATAAACGTAACAAACAGATACCATCAAATCAAACAACGGGGGAACACTAAAGAAACTGGACAGAACGAAAAGCAACAAACTCTCCCGCGTCCATTAGATCAAGATCCACTAGTCATGAGCGCAACAAAAGTCCTTTTGTGTCTTGCAAACGCAGTGTTGCAAGGTTACACGAGATCACAGGGTGCGCCTTCATTTTGCAAAAACTCAGGTACGACCACCACCCCTCTCTCGCTATTTTCTACGGATCAACACCAACGATTATGCCTTCTCAATTTCTCATGTTTACCAGAAATTAACCAGCCCTTTAGTGTGGGCGGAGCGGACATTGGCCAAAACTGCACACGTATAGTCTACAGAGAGAGAGAGAGAGAGAGAGAGAGAGAGAGAGAGAGAGAGAGAGAGAGAGAGAGAGACAGAGAGAGAGAGATGGGTGGGTACTAATACATGTATAAACAAACTTACAAAAAAGCGTGTGTATGTATACTTGTGCATGAGAATATATTCAGTGAAAGTACAAAGGTATGAGAATTAGGTGGCTTTGAGGAAGACAGAAAATAAATACAAAATCATGCATGCATATTCGGGACTATCTTCCATGAACGAAAGAACAAAAAGCAAAGCAAAACGCACAGTAGTTCCCTTGTCATAAATAACACCGCTAACAAAACCGGCTAATGTCTGCTTTACCATTAAAGTAACATATGGGAGGACACGCCAGCAGCTTCAAAGACGTCTTTGAATGCCTCAGGTTTATCATTCTGACACACTCACGAAACTAACATATACCTTTGAAAGTAGCCCTAAGGTGCTAGGGGGTGAAAAGAGTGCTCAAAAGGAAAAAATAAAAGCTATCCGAAAATCATACTCACTAGCTGAATACAGTATTCTCCACTGGACAAGAGCAAGAAATTGGAATAAATAAAAAAAAGGGATGTGTGTGGATTTCACGGACATTTTGCATTAACATAAAAAGCTTGATCATTGCACCACATACAGGGCCATATTTTCTACAGTTTCACGAGCTTGGATACAAACTTTAATAGTTCTGCTTCTTTCAAGAAACATTCGGAGCCCAAACACACACACGTATAAGTTACATGAATCAAAAAGCATTTTTAACACTAGCTATGTTTTCTTGGCTGAACAATGATAAAGGCTATGTTCACTCACATGAAAGTTGGGTGCAAGAAAAGTAGAACAGTAGACATTTATGACACGAACAGGAACAGTATCCCAAAAGATTTCCATTCAACCGTCGATCGACAGGCCCAAAGATAACTAAAGAGGAAAGCCTTTCTCGAGCCATTACCAACTTCCCAGCACCTCCAAATTCCGCCGAGGATGAAACCTCACAACGAAAGCGATTAACATTTCGAACGTGACTACGACACTCAAGGAAGGATTGCACGCCTGTGAAAGGAGAGCCGATGCAAAGGCAATTAGTTATGCTTGATATACATAATGTTGCTTACGCCGAAGATCAAAACATCTGCAGCTTGAGAATTTCTTGTACCGCGTCAGGCTGAAAATTGGGCTCATAAACAACCTCCGTCAATATCTTTACGAGAAACAGCATAAAGTATATCATGAATAAAGTACGAGTATATCGTGGATTAGGCATTACTTGAAATCAACTTTTTTCTTTTTTTATTTCTCTGTTAACGTCAAGGTATTTTCTCTCTCTTGAGGTTAAGACTTCATTTTCAAAGACTGTTAAACATCAACTTTAGTTCACTTTAATGAAAATTATGAAAGTCTATGCAGTTATAACTTGGACATTTTTTTGGCCAAAATATAATTTCATCATTCCTAAAGCAATGGGATTAGATGATACCTTCCTAGGCAATAAAATAACTAAAGAAGGGGATGGATTTGAGAAAGAATACGTGAAAAATATTACTAAGGGAGTATAGTCAGTACTTTTCTCTTATCAATTTCCTTCTTGCTTATATTTTTGGCTGGAAATATATCTAGACTCCTATCAATTATTAATAAGAATAATGAAAATATGGATGGATATATATATATATATATATATATATATATATATATATATATATATATATATATATATATATATATATATATATATATATATATATATATATATATATATATACTATTTACTGAAGAAAACTGAAGATGAATGCTGATCACGACCCAAAGCAACAGCAACTTACGTCATGGAGAAAATGCGACAAAATCACTGTATATATCCTTGGAGCAGCCAAAGACGAGTATTCTTTTGTTGGCGTGACACCTAAGCTATATAAGTACTTGATATAAGTATAACAAAAACTTCCAGTTTATGAAATACTATACCTTTCGTCTCAAGTAGCGAGGCTTGAGTAGCATGAACACGGAGTACAGGAGAACTGAAATGAACTTACTTGAGAGAGAGAGAGAGAGAGAGAGAGAGAGAGAGAGAGAGAGAGAGAGAGAGAGAGAGAGAGAGAGAGAGAGGCAGTGCCGTTCAGCATTCATCTAGCTCATGAAGTCAGTCAGCCCTAAATGGGTTGTTGTCGTTTGCCCAGACTTACCCGTCTGGTTTGATGGTGTCATCATGACAATGGCCTTACAAGATAGCTTCAGCAGAAGTGTCAGTGCTAATTACTATGTAACTTGTGTAAGTTGAAATGCTTAATTGCACAGGCAGTGCAATACCCCGAATTAGAGATAAAATTAAATGACCTACAGTGGTGAGAGAATATAAAATCTATGTGATTCATACCAACAAGTTGTTCGTAATTTCAAGCGAATAAAATTATTTTAAATCCAAGCATTTCTTGTTTTGATTTGGACGCTCTAACCACAGTTGCACACTCGGTAAACACACTGAGCGCCATCTATCCTCGTTCTTAATTAAATCACCTGCCGTGCCTCCCCTTTTTCTCCTTCAGCAGATAAACTCCGCCGCCGTGCATAAATCTGCCAATGCTCCTCGCCTCCCTTACCCTAAGAACACCGTACCGGAGCATAGTACCACCGAGAGTGCTCCTCTCAACTCTTTCACTTTTCACAAGCGCCATTACAGGCCCAGATCCCCACACGGCGCCCATGCCACGTCTAACCGAAGACCCATCCGTCTAGCGTCCTTAGGTCAACTCGTATTTCATAATGGAGGAAGAAACTCCAGCGCATTTTTACATTATGTCTCATCTGAAGAACACCTTCGACCTCGCTAATGCAACTTCCTTCCCCATCTCTTTTTACAATGTTTGTCTCGACTGTTTATTGCCTATCTCTCGCCCAATACCAAGGGTCATTAGGGGGGAACGGGGGAGGGGTGGGGGCCGAGAGCTGAAAAAGTTAGGATTACAAAACAAAGCCGCCTTCGGTGGTTTCTACAGAACAATGCTTCTTACCAACAAATCCTGGCCCACGGCCGAAATTCTAGCTTCATCTGATTATGAAGTAAAAACATGGTAGACAAACTTTCCGTTTTGTGTAGGGTATAATTACACTGGTAACTTGTAAGAAACAAGTTTACTAAGGGCCTGTTGAATGGGTAGATTGCTTAGCTCTTATTTAAGCAGCAAAACTATGGGTTCAGGAGTAATACAGGGTACCCGAAGTAAAATTTTCGTACACGGGATGTGAATTAAATTAATTTTCCGCATAGAAATTCAGTTTTAAGGGATGGAAAGCCGCAGATGTACTCCAGTTGATGGTTATTTATAAAAATCGGAAAGCTACATACACCGTTAAACGAGTGTGTTAAACAAATAAACAAATCAGTTCACATTTCACAACCGAGAGTAACCTGTCAAAACAACACGCATCCAATGACAATAACTAAACTCGACGAAAACCGAATCCTATAGTCTCTATGGAAATGAAATGATTCAAGCCTTCAGCACACTGAGTGATTAAGCGATCTTGAAAGGAATTCCTCGACAAGACACCAAGTTCTGAGCACATAATTTAACGGACATTTGCTCATATGAAAACTGACCTTAGTTTCTTCAGGAATGCCTTTTAACACATTTCACAATCAAAATTATAATAGTAGTAATGATATTATTGAAAGAATTGATGTCGGCCTACTCTAATGTGCTATAACAACCAAACATATAATGACAACTATGAAAAAAGATCTGTTTTGTTTTATTTGCTGAACGGCGTTTTGGTACAATCGTTCCACAATCATAGTCCTACTGCTTCCAATTAAAAAAAAAAAAAGCTGTCTCCGAAATTGCTCAAGTTAATGACACACTCCAGGAAAATATTTGAAAATATAGAAAGTTTCCAATTTCCCCGAGAGTAACTAAAAGGAAATTTTATCTAGGCCTATCACCCGTTCCATCTTCCTACCCGTCGTACTGCTACCAAGTTTGAAAAATCTTAGAAGTGTAATTTAGTAGTGACATTCGGCGATGAAAAATTTCATACAGATTCATGACACAGAATTTTAGTAGTTTTTAGCTATGAAAAACATGTATCAAGTTTAAGATGAGATTACCTAACAAACACAATTATTAGGCAATTCATCAATATATTAATTCGTGATTATTATTATTTTAGTTCAGTTTTCGCTTAACCACCTTCAGCCACACTCCCATGAGGACAGCTTCACAGTTCAAAACTGCAGAAACGCAAGACTTCTACCAATTTCTATTAGGACAGAAGGCAACTAAACAGAACGTCAATGTTGATGACCAATCTGGAAAGCGAGTAGCTCACACTTGTTCTTAAAGGGTGCAGGTATAAGCGATGTTGCACGAAAGTTTCTTGTCGAATTAGGACTTAAGGAGGATAATCTAAAGGGATACCTAATTTTGCTCGAGTTCATGCTCATGCCCCATTGACTACACTACTTACAGTTCTCTAACTCTCTCTTTAGGCTAGCAGTAACTTCATTTACCTCTTGTGAGCCAATAATTGCAACAAGAGCAGAACCATCTGCATAGCGTATTATCTACGATGCTAAAGCAGCGATCATTTCTCGCGTTATGCTTAAAGAGTAACAAAGATCCAAACTCGCTTTCCAGGTTAAGTTAAGTATATCTTAGTTTAACCAGACCACTGAGCTTATTAACAGCTCTCCTAGGGCTGGCCGGAAGGACTAGACTTATTTTACGTGGCTAAGAACCAATTGGTTACCTAGCAACGGGACCTACAGCTTATTGTGGAATCCGAACCATACTATACCGAAAAATTAATTTCTATCACCAGAAAATTAATAAATTCCTCTAATTCTTCATTAGCCGGTCGGAGACTCGAACGCGGGCCTGGCAGAGTGCTAGCCGAGAACTCTACCGACTCGTCCAACGAGGAACTTCGCTATCCAGGGGACATCCAGATAAGATAAGCTTATCTCCATAAAATGAACCTGATCAACGACTGATAAATAGAGCGCAGCAGGGGGGAGGGGTAAAAAGCATGTCCACTATCGCCTGAGACATAATTGTCAAGATGAATGTTTACTGATGACCAACATTAATCATCAACAGGGACTCAAACATTGATTGTGTTCACCCAGACTGATTCAGTTCTGATCATCTGTCCCGAGATCATTTTTTTATTATTTAAAAAACTGACTCTACAAAACCATTAGGCTACCTCTGTATGCTTCGTTGGGGGAGTATTCAATGCCAGCTGTTAGGGTCTCGCCTAACCCTCCCTGCTACCCTCCCGATACCCTACCTACCCCGACACAACTCGGGGCGCACAAACAGATTTGCAGGAGGGTGGATGTCTCTCCTACCCTCCCGTTCCACTACCTACTCCGCCCCCACCCGGGGCGGATAAACCGGTTTCAGGGGTGGGTGGCTGTCATGTCTCCCCTACAGTCACTTGGGGGAGGACAAAGAAGGTCCACTCGGATTTTATTATTACAGGATAACTCCACAGAATGGCATGTTCATTAGGGAATAATAACAGAAAAAAACAAGAAAGAACGAAAAAGTTATAAAGAGAAGACTAAAACAAGAGACTTGAGATTTTTCCAGTCCAGTGAAAAGCAGTTCTCAAGATACTCCTAGTACATTCATCTTCATAAGGACGGAACAAGATTGAAAGAAAACTGCTTTATCACTCAACTATACGAAACGAAAAGCTGCAGTTCCTTTCAGTGTTCCGTATAAAAGAAATAGTTCCTTTGTCATCTATTATTCACATGACCACATGAAGCACAGTGTGTGAGTGTGAGGTCCCAACCTTGCAAACACATCATAATAGTATAGAAAGAGACGCAGAATATTAAGAGAGAGAGAGAGAGAGAGAGAGAGAGAGAGAGAGAGAGAGAGAGAGCCTGTAAACACCTTATAATGTTACGGCCGTCATCACTACAATAAGCTGTCAGGCTCCAGAAGACTCTCTCTCTCTCTCTCTCTCTCTCTCTCTCTCTCTCTCTCTCTCTCTCTCTCTCTGTTTTATTGTAATATCCTTTTAAGCTTTATAAAGAGGCGTGAGATATTGACGTTTGAAGGATGCATGGAAACAAAACCATAACAAAACAAGACAGTATTAATCACGATAACAACAATAATTCATAGGTACATATATCTGAAGTGTGTGTACATACATACGCACACATATATATACATATATACATATACAAGTATATATATATATATATATATATATATATATATATATATATATATATATATATATATATAAAATTATACATATACATAATCACTAAATGTGACTGTGTCCTCACACCGGATAAAGTTTTTCATAGTGAAATACACAACATTGTCATCACAAAGCTAAACTAGTTACACCGTTATTCCAACGTTGGTTTCTGCTACCACGAAGCCCCGGAGCATGTTGTTACACTTCTAAAGACTCCCTTCGTTTACAAACATGTACTATGCTTTTAGTTGCAAGGCTGCTTGATAATCACTGGAGCATGCGACAGCACCACACACTTAAGAGCATATTCCTCTCATCACGCCTTCCAAGTGTTAAAACTGTCTTTCAAGTCTAATTGAGATGAATGTCATAACAGCACTCGAGGACTTTCACGTGATGGCCTAATTTGCTTGACATTTGAATGTGGCAACATCCCCGACTTTTATGCGCGAATAGGTGGTGGGGTGGAGTTGTGATACTGAGGGACGACTACGGAGTAGGCAAAACGGACTTGTTATATAGTTGTATATATCCCTCTTTTCAAAGATTATTAGTCAACTCCAAATCCCATTTACGTACGTGCACGTACATAGGCCACGCAAAAAACTATATTATCTAAAAAAAAAAATTGTGGTGCCATTGTTACAAGCCTCTTTATGACGAGTCTTCACTTCCGGAATCAATCTCTCTCTCTCTCTCTCTCTCTCTCTCTCTCTCTCTCTCTCTCTGACAACTATACACATGTTAACAGCTTCCTTTCCCCTCACATAAAAACTATGACCTACCAGTACATGTCCACCTACAGGCCAATAAAATTTCCTTAGCCGAAACTACGACAAAAACATTTCGACTCTTCCAACTGTTATTCGCACTATTTTTATATGTGGAACGAAACAAACGAAAATCTTTATCTCTCTATATCAACCTACACATACGTACTGCATATATGTGTACACATATATGTGTGTGTGTGTGTGTGTGTATGGGTCATCACCAAGAAAGGACCAAGCTAGGGTGGAACGATTTAGGCAAATATATGATATATATATATATGCATATATATATGCATATATATATATATATATATATATATATATATATATATATACATATACTTTTTTTTTACAAAAAAAATTGCAATTCCACTGGAAATTAATTTCAGCTCACCTCTTCTGGAATAAAGCAACTTTCTTCAATGTAATAAAAACTGAAACGTTTCATACCATCCTGAAATTATTGTTAACTGGTTTTAACATTATATAAAACATTCGACACGCAGTCACAAGTTAAAACGATATTCACGTTAGGAAAGTTTTCTCAACACCTTAATTTGTTTATTAAAAAAAAGTCACAAAGCGGCTGAACATCAAAAATATTTAAATATGGTAAAGATTTAATATAGAACATGTGATAGAAAAATTTACACCTCTTTCACCATAAAATAAAAATAAGTATAATTCCCTGTTTAAAAAAACAATTTGACGGTTACAATTATATCACTACGTCCGATAAATTACATACAGAATAATGGTAGCTTTGTCGGTGGACGGCTGATTAAACTGTAAGAAGAAAACAGTGGACTTTCTCTCCTCTCTCTCTCTCTCTCTCTCTCTCTCTCTCTCTCTCTCTCTCTCTCTCTCTCTCTCTCTCTCTGTTAAAATCTAAATACCTGCTCCGGTTCATTTTCTACGCGCAAAGACATTTCTGGAGTGTAAACAAACAAATATGAACGGCAAAATCGACCACATCAATTTTGTTTATTTTGAACTGGCAAAAACATAACGGAAGACGAGAAAATAAATCTAAGAGTATAAATGAACGGTGACAACATGACGTACATCAAAGTCTGCATGCGCATACACACACACCACACACACACACAGAGCCCGCCGATGAACCTAGGGAACGAAAATAATGAAGCCTTACATTTCTGAGGTTCTCATATTCCCGCAAAATAAAAGGCTGTACACTAAAAGCACACCCATTTGGCAGGGGACCTGGCCTAAGAATTTATCGCCACAATAAAACAACAGGGGAAACATTCTTTACTTCTCTTCTCCCCCTCCAAGGAATTCTTCCTTCCTCGTGCCTATGAGTTCTCGTTTTTTTTTTTCTCCTCCTCCTCCCCTTCCTCCTCCTCCTACTCCTCCTCCTTGTGGCGGAGAGTCTCCTACCATTTACGGCGATCGGCCATCAAACGGGGCACTTAAGGAAGTGATAAGCTTTTAAATATATTATATCCAGGCAAGATCTCTCAGTGTTAGGCCACTCGTTGTGGCCACTTTACAACCAGGCGAGTGCAGCTAATGTTTATCTTAGAATAATTCTCCTGGGAGATATCTTCTACGAAGTCCCTTCCCCAGGAGGTAGCCCGCTGCTTCACAGGACTGTATCAGGATAAGAGATAATGTGAGGGGACCTAAAGTTAGCGGATAAGAAACTCAAGGCTTCTAGATGCAATTTATAGATAACGATAGATACGGAGGAGAGAGGGGTCGGGAGCCTTTCAGTCCTCTTCAGACAAAGATTTGTTCTCTAGGAGCACACCATTACTGAATCTGATAAACACCCTCTCTCTCTCTCTCTCTCTCTCTCTCTCTCTCTCTCTCTCTCTCTCTCTGTGTGTGTGTGTGTGTTGGCCGCGAGTTCGAATCTCCGACCGGCCAATGAAGAATAAGAGGAATTTATTTCTGGTGATGGAAATTCATTTCTCGCTATGATGTGGTTCGGATTCCACAATAAGCTGCAGGTCCCGTTGCTAGGTAACCAACTGCTACTTAGCCACGTAAAATAAATCTAATCCTTCGGCCCAGCCCTAGGAGAGCTGTTAATCAGCTCAGTGGTCTGGTTAAACTAAGATATACTCTCTCTCTCTCTCTCTCTCTCTCTCTCTCTCTCTCTCTCTCTCTCTCTCTCTCTCTCCGTCCAACAACAACAACATGAAAACTTAGACAGGGGCTTTACATCAAAGCCTTTTATTTATTTTCTATCACTCATTATCAACACATTTAAAACTGAAATTACTATTACGTATTTAGTGCAAAATCATTCCAAGTAATAAACGAATATATCAATAGAAAAAATATCCCAAAAGACAGATTAGGGGATTTTAGAATAGGTTACATGAAATCGATTGACATAACACGAACACAAAAGAAATGCAACCGCCAAATGCCCATCAGTAAAGCTCGAAAGAGCTCAAGCAACCTTTTGTTTGACTCCGAGATGAAATCCAGAGAGGATCTCCCAAATGAGCACAATATGCTATTAATGTCAGCGGGGAACTTTGTAGCCTTCATCACACATCCAGTTCGGAAACATTTGTTTTAATCTGCATCTTTTCAGACAAGAGTATATTTGCCCACAGACACACACGAACGAGCATACAAACACCAGACACCACGCTAACACCTCACGGGTATACAAGCATCATTTCGACATTTCACAGCAAGCAAAACAAATTCCTTATGATGCACAAAAATACTAAGATTCTGTTATAACTGAAAATAAATCAGCCACGTACTTTATATGTCAACAACCTAATGTAGAATCAATCCAATGAGAACTAATTTTAGTACAAACCGACGAAGCAAAAAAAAAAAAAAAATTACAATTCAAAAAAGTACAAACGTATACTATTTCACACAAACGCACGCTTGCAAATAAATCTTCCAACCGGACCATTATATACAAAAGCCGTTGTTCCCGAACATCTGTCGCGCCAATTAGGTCCCTACGAAAGCGAACTGCGCTTCTCAGCATCACGGGTCATTGCTATTACGAGGAGCGAACGAGACGCCAATTTTATCAGCTTTACAAATCACTGGTCGAGTGCTGTTATGATACCAAGATTAAGAGTCTCACATAAGACATAGATAATTCTGTTATCACACGGAACGGTGGACTGGGCTCTACTACAGGGCCCATTTTTATACTCAAAATAACCTAAGATTGCTTCATATAATCGCTCAAATGTCTCACGTTGATAACAACAAAATTCCTCGATGCACAGCGTATATGAGCACAGGCAGGTAAGCTAAAATAAATGTAGTATGAGTATAATCACGTACGTATATTTGAATTTGGAACAGGAATGTAAAATTTAGGCCCGCGGCCAAGAGCTGGAACCTATGAAGTCATTCAGCGCTGAAAATAACGTTGAAACAACTGTTAGGAGAGGGTGGAAAGTAAGATGGAAGAGAGCAAATATAAACGGACGTACAGTAAAAGGAATGAAAATGGTTGAGGCTGAGTGCCGATGGGGAGCAGCAGAGAACCTAAGCAATGCCTACAGTGCACCGTGTGGGGTGCGCTTATGGCACAACCCACCCCAAAGGGAACGTATATTTGAAATGCATATGTATGTACGTTTTAGTGTCCGCTTCATACAGAGCCTAATCTCCCAATTAGCAACTTCATTTTCAAATTTCTCTAACCTCTTTGTACCATCAATTCCTATAGGCAACTGGAGTTAGAGGCATTATTTTCACCAAAGGTTGCGACACGAAACTACAGAAATGTTCTGGGAACGGAATTAACGCAGGTACAACGGCGAAATGCGCACAAATCGAGCTACCAGAATATCGTAATTAATTATTTTCAAACCAAAGGTCTACGAAATATTCAGTTCAAAATTCGAATTTTTTTATCACGATAAAGAACGCCAGCTCTTGCACACTACGGTCATTTTCTAATTCAACGGGAAACATAGGTTTGGTATATATTTATCTTGATTATGGCTATCTACAATAAGCATTCACAGGGAAATTCAAAACCAAGTCAGAATAATTGGCAAGATTACAATTCGGAAAAGTTTCTAAATTTGGACGTAAGAAATATCCTTTTGAGACTGGGGGAAGTGAACAAAAATCAAAACAAAAAACAAGATAAACTAAAATGCACAACTTTATATATAAAAACACTGCATAAAAGTAAAATAAAGGCGAAATTAAATAACTTTCGTGCAATAATCTTAAGAAGCGTGTTAAGCCCATATGGAGAGGAAGGAAACGCTGTACAGTGTAGGGAAAATGTGAAGGAAAAATCAAAGACTAGTAACTTTTCTAGGGATGTCGCAGATGCCGGGAAAGGAAATTCTTTGAAAATATATTTATACGTAGAGAACTACACGATTAAAAGACCTGTAATATCGACAAAAATAAGTTCATCCAGGAAACCTTTTAAATTCTGTCTCAAACTTCCCTACTGACGAAAGAGAGAGAGAGAGAGAGAGAGAGAGAGAGAGAGAGAGAGAGAGAGAGAGAGAGAGAGAGAGAGACTTAAAAAAAAATTGCCTGTGACAAATATATGATTGTGACTTTGCATGACCTACATGTTTGTATCCATAACACACAAATTCCCAAACAAGAAGGCATTCGATGGTTTACGTGCGAGATTACAAACACCACTGAAACTTTATATTTACAGCAGGTTCGGAAGATAAAACTTTTAGTTACATATAATTGCGAATTTAATTATACACACACACAAATATATATATATATATATATATATATATATATACATATACAGTATACATATACAATCCCGGTATTAATATATGTATCTACAGTCCATTCATCAAAACTCCCAGTTTAAAAAGCAGTCTTCAAAGGAAATGCTACACCAACTTAAGAAGTAATGGGTCGTTTAAGCCTACTGGATAATGAAGAAATATGGGCAGCAGGTCTATAAAACATTCGTCGACCAAAAGATCAGATAACAGTATCGTGTAGGTTCCCTATTAAACAAAATGAAAACAGCTGAATGACTTATGGATACCAAATTAAAACTTCACCTCTAAGAACTGCGCTGTAGAATACAGTAAAATGCAAGATTTTGTCCATAGAGCTTTCTCTACAGAGTGCTCTGTCCAAGACGAGGATCTTGAATGACAAGTTTATTTCTCGATCATTTTGCAGTTTATAATTACACATACAAGAAACATGTTTTAAATACTCGTACCATAGCGAATGACGCCAAACGCACAACTGGGACAAATGCAACGCCACTTTGAGATATCCGGATATTAATCGGATCTAGTTCCACTTTCGGTAATTGATCCATACAAATCCCCATTTTCCATGCGAGACTTTTAACCTTCGCAAAAATAAAGTCTCCTTCGTGAAAACTTGCGAACTCAACCGCTGAACTCTTCCAGCGTTCTCCACTCCTTCAAGGTCCAATTAAGGCGTAATAATAAAATAAAGGGGATATCCTTCGCGCCCATTATACGCCCAATCATTATCCTTCGACCCTTCGTTACGCGGAACAAGCTGTAAAAGGTTCTAATAATCATCACCAAATCAGATAACGAGAAGGCTCTAAAAATAAGGAGGGGTTCTTTGCAGTGGAAACACGACAGTAATAAAAACGAATCATGAGCCGCTTTTAGTGCTGATAATATCTTCATAGAGTGTAATCTGAAAACGCGTATGTTACCTACTCCTTGCTATATATACAGATACAAACACATACACATGTATATACAAAAACATATATAATATATACATATATATATAGTTACTATATGTATCTGAATACAGTATACATACAGTATACAAAAAACATTGTCAAACATTCAAACTCTGAAGGCGAAAACGAAAAATATATTCTAAAAAATGGGAAACAAACTTCCATAACATCAAAAGCAATTTTAACCCAAATTATGCAAAAAAAAAAAAAAAAAGCTGAGCAAATTGCCACGTAAGCTTTTGAACACATCACTGTGACGTTATCAAACGAGAAGATGTGACCTTTTCGACCTCAAAAACGCTCCTATTTCTTCTTCTTTTCGGGTTGGTCACGATACTTGGCTATCAGGTAAAGCGAAATGAATCCGAAGACCACATTACCAACGTAGGCACTATGATGCTTTTACATCTTTGGGCATAAACAACCGCAGGTCTTTGTAGAGAGAGAGAGAGAGAGAGAGAGAGAGAGAGAGAGAGAGAGAGAGAGAGAGAGAGAGAGAGATTCGTTTTTCCCTTTGGTTCACTTTCATCTTGAAACAACTACAGTTATATAATCTGACTAGGCCAATATTACATTCCATTGTATGGCAACGATATTACTTGCCTTATCATTTAACAAGCCTTCATGGGTATGCTAAGGCTTAAGTAATAAATGAACATCTAACCTTACCATGGGATACATCTATTTCACAATTCTATTGAAGCGAACCCAGCGCGGACCATCGTGAGAAATTTCCCAGCGGAAACGCAACGTCGAGGAACGCACGCCGGTAAAACTCCCTGTAACTTTACACCTGTCGCCACGTATTGCATACGCTTTACCTTGGTGGATACCCGGTCCAGCATTGAATTCACTAAACATGACTTTCTCTTTCTACAGCCGTTTTCTTATCCACTAGGCAATACTTTTTTTTTAAAGTCGTTTTTATTTAAAGTCGTTTTTTAGCCGTTTTCGTATTCATTAGGCAATACTTTCTCTTTTTAAAGTCGTTTTCGTATTCACTAGACAATACTTTCTCTTTCTAAAGCCGTTTTCTTATCCACTAGGCAATACTTTTTTTTTAAAGTCGTTTTCTTATTCACTAGACAATACTTTTTTTAAAGCCGTTTTCGTATTTAGGCAATACTTTATCTTTTAAAGTCGTTTTCGTATTCACTAGACAATACTTTCTCTTTCTAAAGCCGTTTTCTTATCCACTAGGCAATACTTTTTTTTAAAGTCGTTTTCTTATTAACTAGACAATACTTTTTTTTAAGCCGTTTTCGTATTCACTAGACAATACTTTTTTTAAAGCCGTTTTCGTATTCACTAGGCAATACTTTCTCTTTCTAAAGCCGTTTTCTTATTCACTAGACAATAGTTTCTCTTTTTAAAGTCGTTTTCCTATTCACTAGACAATACTTTCTCTTTCTAAAGCCGTTTTCTTATTCTAGACAAAGTTTCTCCGTATTCACTACACAATACTCTTTTCATTTTCTTATTCATTCAGTTTCTCTTTTTAAAGTCTAGACAATACTTTCTCTTTCTAAAGCCTTTTTCTTATTCACTAACAATATTTTCTCTTTTTAAAGTTGTTTTCATATTCACTAGACAATACTTCTTTTTCTAATGACGTTTTCTTCTTCACTAGACAATAGTTGCTCTCTTTATAGTTTTCGTATTCACTAGACAATCCTTTCTCTTTCTAATGCCGTTTTCGTATTCACTAGACAACATTTCTCTTTTTATTTTCGTATTCACTAGACAATATTTCTCTTTTTAAAGTCGTTTTCGTATTTACTAGATAATATTTTCTATATTTCAGTCGATTTCGTATAAAATTTCCCATTCCTGCCTTGTTGGCTTCAAGCACACCAACTTGGTATACCACAGATTCAAAATTGTTTAACGATTTCAATGATAAGGTCTGGAATTTCTTCACAGTTTGGCAGTTTCATTCCTTCCACTGTCTACTCTTTTTCTTACGACTAGATAAGGCCACTGACCGAATAAATTACAGTCCCTTAAAAATTCAACTGCAAAGTTAAATTTAATGAAAAATAGAAATAGGGCTATGCAGAGGATCTATAAAAATTATTAATCGCAATACCCTGTGTATTATACTTTTCAAACGTACAGTTTGTCAAACAGACCGCATGGCAGTCATGTATCATTACTGGCATTCCTTGGTCTTTGTGTACTTCTCAGATTACCTTTGCAAAAGTGGTTGGCCGTGCCCACAAATCTCTTTCAAAAGTTCTAACATGTTACTTTACTCTTACAAACATACGTGAGTTCTTAATGTAGGCATAAACGTCTATTCTTAACTAAACATATGGGTTTGTTACAACAGGTGCACTTTATGCATGGATGCAGAAAAATTCAAAGTTTCAACACACATCTATGGAATTCTTTACGATTTCACCTTTTTTATGGGATGGTTTCCCGTCCAAATTTCTAAGTTATTACTCATGTGCAAAAAAATAAATAAATACGGGGTATATAGCATAAGCCTTAATAATATGGCGCCAAGATGATAAAAAAAAAGTGTGTATAATGTTAGTTACATCGAAATATTTCATTCAACAAGGTAAAAAAAATAAACAAAAATATAAGTTGCCTCTGACTTACCGTTCACTCCAAGTCCCCAACATTTTCAGCAAAGATTAAATGTTTCTATGAAACATCGATAACGCCAGAGAGAGGTTGGACATTCTTGCTGAAAACGCACACAGGTGTACATTTTTTACGAAATGGTAACCTTCCCGGGACATCCTGACTGTTCCCCGATAGATGTTTAACATCCACATCTCTATTTCATTTTTATCACTGAATTCTTTTTCTAACATTCCTTTAGTTGCCACTGAAATAGCATTCAATGTACGTCCAATGCAGTGTCGGAAAAGAAACCATATTAATGTAACTTCTAATCAAAGGAGGGGTTTATGACTTGTCCAGTGTAAAGTTACTTCCAGATAAATAAGAGTAACGCTAACATCTAACACAATATCTCTACGTACATCTAAATGCAAAATCAAGATCTTAAAAGGAAGCGTTCCAATTATCTTTTACAAGACTATAAATTATATCCGGATAGTAAGCTGATATCATAAACGGCACTCGTAAAACAACAAATATACGACCCGGTTCAAAATCTGGAGAGCGATAACAACCTGCTGTGCATTTGAACCTCATAAACAGACCCTTCCAAGTCCAAACCAATCTTAGCAAGAGACAGAGAAATATGCTAATAAAAATTGCACACAACTGTTACCTAAAAGAAATAAAGACTCTCCTATTCTGCAGGAGCTACGACACTGACGAGAAAAAAACAAAGATTATAAAAAATAAGAAGCACCTTATTTTGAAAACGTACAAGAGGCCGCCAGAGAGGGAATTATCCCTGTGGAGGGCTGTACATAAAACCAAACAAAGTGAATGCAGTTAACAAAGTAAACAGTACATTAACGTAGGTACAACAATTAAGATTTATATAAGGACTTCCATTTATAACCTTCAGAAAAAATTTACACAGCCTTGAAAAGGCTAAACCACACCGCAGTTATTGCAACGTGTTGAAAAAAGGCTCAAGGAATAATTCCACTCACCTTTGGAGGCAAACAGCCACACCGTCGCCAAGTAAACATTTAACGTCGGAAGCATCTTCGCTCGCCGGGAATTATGTTTCTCTGGAGCTTTCTCACGCGTCTTGCAAGTTTAATTCCACTTCCTTTTTACACTCTTTATCGCTCTGCCTCGACAAGTCTTACTTCTAAAGCTTTCTCATTTTCGTACATCACGGTCATGCCTCCACGTATTTATCTAATGGAAGGGTTTTCAATATTCACAATACCTTATTCGGTGCTTAAACATCCAATTATTTTGAGAAACATGCTGTCAGTCTTACGTTAAAACCTGAAAGAGAAAATGAAAACCATTAACATGTAAGTATACTCACACTTTGGATATAAAATACTTGATACAATACTTCTGGAATTATTGCTTAAATTCACTTTTGTATACTGGTACGCCCACTGCTGTAATCACTGCTTACGGGCTGTTCTATGAGCAAGAGCCCGTGTTGGAATAAAGCCAGCTTAATCATATATGGAATATATAAAATTTTGGCTTAAAGACAAGCGCTGGGGCCTAGGAGGAGGTCATTCAACGCTGAAAGGGAAACTGATAGTAGAACGGTTTGAAAGGTTAAGTAACAGGAGGAAAATCTCGCAGTTGCACTATGAAACAACTGTCAGGAGAGGGTGGAAAGTAAATGCAAAATAGAGAATAAGAACAGAGGTGCAGCAAAAGGAATGAAAGGGGTTGCAGCTAGGGGACGAAGGGACGCTGCAAAAGACCTTAAGTAATGCCTACAGTGCACCGCATGAGGTGTAATGACGGAAGGAACTAACCACCTCCCCCGCCCCAAAGGGGAAACTTAATCATAAACAGCAGCAATGTAGATACTGAATCCTAACGGGAGATAAACAGATATGACGAAATTCTACGCAATCTTGATAGGATTCGAATTCTCGCCTCTTAGGTCGTGGTCAGATCGCAGTTCTTCATATAATTACTGTTCGGATTCAGTGTTTAACAGTACGCGTATCCAAAAGTTTAAGTAAATCGATGAGTTAAATAGGTATTTATGTGCATCATATTTAAAGTTATAAAGTTGCTGCTGTTTTTGTTAAGCTCTGACTTTCGAGGGCCAAGCAATGAAAGATTCTAAATGAATTAATGAATCCATGACAAATATTTTGTTAACGTAATGTTTTCGTGTCGTCATAAGGATCTTATGTTAGAGCAAAAAAAAAAAAAAATGATGTTGCTCCTATTAAACCACTGTAGTCAACTCAAAAACCTTCGAATTCGTAAATGCAATGAAACTGACATCATCTGTAGGTGTTACAATTACAGAGGTGGCACTCTGCACCTAGCTTCCCTGTACATAGCTGTAGACCGCACTGCAACATTCGAAGGTCTACCTACAAAACTGTTACAGTTATTCCAAGCCAAATTTCGGAGAGTAAGAACAGAAATTCAAGTTTGAACATTATACGACACGATGAACAAAAACACACATCATCACCTACACAATCCACAATTTTCATTAGACCAAAAGACACGTTCCTACATTACCCAAGCAAATGCCCAAAAGAAAAAAAATTGACCTCATTGCAATCAGTGTACCCAAATTCAGGTGACCCAATAAGAGAGAGATTAAACAGGGTTATTATAGCATTGTACTCTTGTTATTTGAGGGGACTTCACGAAGGGAATGCAAGAGGGGGTTCTGGTTAGCCAACGAGGAAGAGTAAGCTGCGATAATGGCGTAGTAATTTGTGGCAGGAAAGATGAAATCAATGCTGACATCCTTCCTTTTAAACCAGTGGTTCTCAACTGGTGGCCCGTGGTGACATTTTTGGTGATTCACAGACGGTCACTATTTGGTAAGAAACTGGAGGTAGTCTATTTTCGAAATTTATTGAAAGTGCAGCAAGAACAATTTTATCCAAGTAAATAGTTGATCATTCATTTTAGGGTCTAATTCCTATTCATAAAATATGATGACAATCTCCAGGTTGTTGCGCCAGACCCTAGCAAAGCACACTCGTGTCCAAAGTTTGTATCCGGGTCTTAGTGAAGTTTCGAAAATGACCAGTCCTCCCTTTACTGTAGAAATATATTGCTATTGTGTTTAAAACGATTCGGGGCAAGATTGTCAGTGAAAAGAGCGTCCGAAAGTCCGGCTGCAGAGAAATTCCGTTTTATGTAATTTTATCGTGATTCAGCTTGTAATTCTTGTGTACGAGACATGTTCCATCTAAAATGTGTTTTATCTAAGCTTCATTTATCGTTACTCAAAGAAGAAGTGGTCCATGATATTATTTTTTACTGGGCTAGTGGTCCATGACCGGATATGAGTTGAGAACCACTGTTCTAAGCCATCAACTGGACGAGATCAGTTTACTGAGGCCAAAGATAAAGAAATTTGACTTTTTAATTAAAATGTTTTTAGAAAAACACGAAGCAGTTAGCTGTGCGAGAATTATATGTCACATAAATTAAGAAAACGTAATTAGCAACGTTCTAATAGTACTATTAAGCAAGGCTAAGACTTAGGCAAGTAACATTAAATGCATGATTTACAACTGCAGCTCTTAAACGCAATTCTGAAAAAGTCAAGAAAGCCATAGTTCTGAATGCATAGGATTTTATGTACCAGTAGCACTTCCATCCCTAATACACACACACACACACACACACACACACACACACAGTATATATATATATATAATATATATATATATATATATATATATATATATATATCTTCTTTCCTAAAAAGCCAAGTACACATACATATACATATTTGTGTAAATATATATAAAATATATGTGTATATATATATATATAATATAAATGTATACATATATACATACATACATACATACATATACATATATATATATATATATATATATATATATATATATATATATATATATATATATATATATATAATCTTCCATAAAAAGCCAAGTACACATAAAGCTAAAAAAAAAAAAAAATTATCCATCACCGGATTTCCAGTCAGTAATCCAATAACAAAAGTGTATGGATTCATTCGTCACAGGCTTAATATTAAGCTGACATTTACTGAGTCTTTCCCTCATGGGGCAGAGTCTCAGCCTTCCCTAAAAACATACACATGCACTCACACACACACTCATACACAAACACACACACATACATGTATTCGACGTTAAGTCATACATACAAGACTATGAAAGAAACTGTTTTCCTAAAACTATGCTTGACAGGAATACGAACTTTAAATACAATACAACAATAATACTACGTAATATCCGCACAACAATTGACACTGAAAGCTCAAATTCTACAGAACTTGCAATTATTTTATAATAGGTTTCTGTGGATATACGACCATAGGGGTATATTCAGACAACGACAGGCATTCACTGGTGGTAGCTAAGTCCAAGTGCTGACCAAGACAAACTCTGGTCAGACCTACTGATCAATTACTAGTGAACAAATATTATTAATCAACAATGGCAATAATGATAAAGACCTCCGCTCCGCCAGAGGGTATTCTCTTAAGCTGTTTACCCTTAACAAAACTTCAGTTGAGAACTTCCATTAACGCTTTTTTTTTTTTTTTTTGGGCCCACAGAAGACATGCGCACAATTCTCTTTGCACAACAATCGCATCCCCATTCTCTTGAGGTGGCAAATCGCGACTACCCAGTGCAGGATTTTCTTTCGTTTAATGTTGATGGCCGATTTATGAAAATTAGGCTGTAAATGCCAAACACTGGGGAACTTGACACAGTGAAAGGACGGAGTTCAGAGGTGGGACCGCAACATGGAAGAGAGGATGCGGGAACCGAGGTAACGTAAGAATTGGATCGTAATATAGAGTTTAGGCCAAAGGCCAAGAACTAGGACCTATGAGGTCATTCAGTGTTGGAAAGGGAAATTGAGAGCAAGTACGTTTGAAAGGTGTAACAGGAGGAAAACCTCAAAGCAGTTGCACTATGAAATAATTGTTAGGAGAGGGTGGATAGCAAGATGGAAGAAAGATAATACGAAAAGGAGGTACAGTAAAAGAAATGAAAGGGGTTGCAGCTAGGGACCGAAGGGACGCTGCAAAGAACTTTAACTAATGCCTACAGTGTACCCGGTGAGATGCACTGACGGTAATAGACCCCTACGGAGAGGTAACGTGAGAGCCTGAAAAGTGGGTGAAGCTAGGGCCCGAAGGGACACTGAAAACAACCAACAGTAATGCCTACAACCCACCATGTGAGGTGCACTGGTGGCACTAACCCCCTGTGGGGATATTGGCACTGATGCCCGCCTGTGTACAGATCACTGCAGGCGGCTTTAACAATACTTTAAAACGTCTGGAGTTCGATCCCCAAGCGAGACTCACCTACTCTACTCAGCTGTGATGAATACCGAGGGTTAAAACTTGGAGTCAAAAAGCGGGGGGCATATCCCCACGCCACATTCGATGGTTTGGGACTGACTAGGACTTGACAACTGCTTTTTCTTTCTGACTTACGTTGCTGTCTAGGTATTTCTTGTAAGTGTTTACTTGTTTGTTGAGCTATCGCTGATGTCATTTTCTTCCCCGAGTCTTTTCGTTTAACACATACGAGCGTTTCATTTTGTGCAAGCTTCCTTTAAGCGCCCCTCAGGGTTGCTTTCAACAACAAAAACAGAGAAATAAACAAAAACAAGGAAATAAAAGTGTAAGTTCGACGAGGTATACGGGCACAAACAAAACAAAACGGCAAACAAGAGAGATAAGTGCCAATCCACTGACTCATCCTCCAGACTCGATATCGCACAAACCTTTCAACTGCAGAAACTTCACCTGTCATCTACGCATTTCTCTCGATAGTTTGTTCCTCGTCCATTTCGGTGGATTACGAAGGAATGTCTACATGTTACATGGCTTACGGCGTCAGAGGACGCTTCCATGGTATGGTACTACGTGCACACAAATATCTGACATGTGTATGTATGTATATATTTATGTATATATATACATATATATACTATATATATAATTTAAATGTCTGCGCACGCGTTTGAAAAGGGTCTTGATTGTTAGAAATACATGACTAATTCCCAAAGAAAAGCATAAGCAAATCCAAAAAGAGAAAATAATGAGGAAGAGTTAGTTCCATTACGTAATGGCCCAAAGTAAATGAGAGAGAATTCATCAAAGAAGCATATCCAAAGTAAATGAAAGAGAATTCATCAAAGAAACATAAGTTAAGATAACCGAAAACTCATGTTGGGAAGGATGGGGTACAAATACAGCTGTAAAGGTCACTGAGTTTGAGAAAAAAAAAAAAAAAAAAAAAAAAAAAAAAAGGGAAATAAGGAAAGCATCTAAGGAGAAAATGGATGAAAAACTGGTTCGAGTCAGAGACAAACAAGTTGAAGGGATATTTGAAGAATATGTAAAATTCCAGAAAGGGGTTATGGAGTAGACAAAGCTTGTGGGTTTAGGAAGATGGGGAAAAATAAAAGCAGTAAATACCCTGAATAGCGGAATGAGGAGATGAGAAGTTTAGTGAAGGAAAAACGGAGGTTATTTGAAGTGCAACTGCAAGACAAAAGGAAGGATGAATAAAGTGGTTAAGAATGTGAAAGAAAAAGGCAGCATGTAATAACAGAAGGGGGGAAAGGTGAGCAAGGAACTCAGTAGGGGAGGCAGGACTTGAGCAAAAGTGCAAAATACCGAGAAAAAACTTAGACTATACATGGAAGACAAGGTTAGAATGTATGAAGGGACAGTTGAACCAACTCTCCTCTATGGTCATGAAGCTTGGATATTAAATGCAAATGAAAGAAGGTGAAGTTTTACAGAGGAAATGTTTAAGTACTATACGCGATGAAAGGGATGCAACACCTGCGGTGCAAATGGAATAAGTAGGATATATATGTATAGTAAAAAAAGACGAAGGCTGTAACAGGATTCGTCTCCGAAAAAGCAAACTAATCCAACACCACGTACAAACGTTGCGAGATTACTGGACCACAGAAGATGAAAATAGTACCAAGGTTATAATGGAAAAGGCAAGACCAAAAGTACAGACTTGAGATGAAACCTTCATCAAAAGAGAGACGCTAAACAAATGTGACTAGAATAAATACCTCACGATCACTGACTACACAAAGCAGCTCACCCTTCAAAGGACGCAACCAACAAGATTCTTATTAAACTATCTCCGTATACAAACTTCAAGATTTGTATCCTTCCAAGAATTTTTCCTTTGTAATTCCATGTAGGGAAGATGCAGGAATGCCAATTCTGACCTGACATACTAGGACGTTAGTTTTGGAAAAGACGTACCCTCGAGAAGTTCGTCGCAGTGATAACTGCACTCGGGTCGGGCAGTCGTACATTTTAGCGAAACAGTCCTACCTACTTGCAAGTATAATTTTTACGGATCCGGATTACTTTTTAAAGTTCACAGCTGCCTGATCAATAATCCAGAGGGACACTAGACAAACTGAAACTCATACAAATACTAATTCATAAATTTAATCATCTAATTGATCAATAGAAAAAATCTATAAACACAATCACGGGCCTCTTTAATTGTTTCACACTGCTTAAAGCAATGGCTGCCACAATACAGCAATCGAACAGTTATGGAATTCTCCTCCTTTAATTTACTTTAATTTTTCTTCAATCAAGACCCTACTTCCGGCATAATCTTAACAAAATCAAAGATATTGCCGTCTATTTCTCTTTGCTACTTGAACGTCTTCTGCCATACCTGGTCAAATAAGGCCTTTAGGGTGCCGTAACGACGTCCACGCGCATAAAGCCTAAAACCATCAGATTCCTGTTTTATCCCAATGTCCGAAAAGTGAGACTAAATACAATTAAGAGAGAGAGAAAAAAACGTCACCCGGGATCCGTTGTTTATCTGAATGGAATGGCCCTTAGCCCTTGGGCGGAACAGCCAAAAGCCTTGTTGATAAACAGGCTGATAAATGACCATGTTTAGCTCACCTCCTTAAGAAGCTTCTGCCAGATTCAGCCGACTCGTAAATTTCGACACACACGACTATGGGTATTTTAACTCGCCTTTTTCAGAGAAACATTCAAACTTGTTTTAAGGCTCGCTTTTACGATGCAGGGCAAGGGATTACTGAGAGAGAGAGAGAGAGAGAGAGAGAGAGAGAGAGAGAGAGAGAGAGAGAGAGAGAGAGAGAGAGAGAGAGAGATTAAAAAGGGTCAGGTGCCTTGTTTCGGTTAAAAGGTTTTGGGTAACTGCCACAGTGTTAAACATCAGAAATAATGATAACCATGTGGATATAATGATAGTGACCTCTGAACATCGCAAAATCATGACAGAGTGATATCTGTACACGGAAATAAATTAACTAATTAGGAACATTTTAAAGCAAAAATAAAAATGTGACTCAGACCAAGAAAGAAATTGCACGTTGTGGAAGTGTATAAATTTTTAAACTTAGTTCCTAATATTCATAAATGACAGAACAGTAAAAATTATTTCATTGTATACAAGCACTCACACCTAAACCATATTACTTATGAATTTTATTATGCAAGAATGTTCAAAAAACCCATATCTCTCCGTATCTACACTACTTAGTAAATGGAAGGGCCTTCACGTGAAAAAAAAATGTCAGAAGTATTTGCCCTATCCTCTGCTATTCCACTGCATGCCATGTTCTTAATGACCTCCTGCTCTACTGCTACCCTGGTTTCCCGGGTCACTGAGCCGAGGAGACTGGCTCTAATCTACATCACTTAAGATTGTGACTCAGCGTAGCACCAGATCGCCGCCGCCTTCACAAACACAGAAGAATCAACCACAAAAGAAAAAAACAAAAGACATTCGTCTCCAACCCCTAACCCTAATAATAACCATTCCTTTCAATGGCTATTATCACAACCGCACAAAAACAAAAGAAAACTGAATAATGATAGTAACACCAGCCATTTTCACCCTTTTATCGAGTCAACACAGAGAAGAGATGAACTCTAACGACGAACACTCGGGTGCTTCGTCTCCATCGAGTAACACAATCCGATCATTAGTCAGTCAAATGAATGGCATGACTCGGCAGATACGAGCTGGCTGACCTGTGGGCTTCGCGAATTCCTTCACAGAGGACGTCCTGTTACGTCAGGAGTTTCAAATAATAGCGAAACAAATTTCTGAATTGGGAGACAATTACCTACATACTGTATATATTTTAAGTGATGGGAGAGAAATAAAATAATAATAATAATAATCGTCATAAAAATCTCCAAAATAGAATGAGTCAATAAAATGAGGAAATCCACAGTGGTGTAAGTGTAAGCATATATTAGAAACATATATATATAAAAACGAAGAGTTTTCGAGAACCTGCTCGATTCTCCTTTCTCTATCTCCAGAAGAAGGAGAATCGAGCAGGTTTTCGAAAGCTCTAGTCTGTATATATATTTACATTTACACCACTGTGGATTTCTTATCTAATAATAATAATAATAATAATAATAATAATAATAATAATAATAATAATAATAATAATAACAGAAGAAGAATGGCTACAATTTCACACTTTTTTTAATATCAAACTTCTTACATAACACGTCATAAAATAAAAAAATCAAGATTCGCTCCATTTGTAAAATAAAGTACGTAATAAAGAAGCTCTACAGTATACGTAAAAGATAAAAAAAAATGACATTTTGAGAATCGCACCTCATCACCTACCTTTTCTAATGAGCAAGGTGTGGCCAACTCACGACTTGCCAAATCTTTAACATGGAGCCTTTTAAAACCGTGACTTTTATCCTGTATTTATGAGAGTCATACCGAAAGACAAGCGGCTGGCATTAGCGACGGATTTACAAGTACCCTTAGAAAAAGATTATTTACAAGATGCTTTGGTCTATCATGATTTATTGAAGACGAAAAAAAATTGCCGTCAGAAGACGGGGATGGGGGAGGAGGTGGGGGAGGGAGGGGGTGTCTGGCATCTCTACAGGGGTATTGCAGACTGGCAGACAAGACTGTGGATGAGACGAACGTTGTTCGCATTTGCATGTTTCACTCAGGCTATAATTTCTCATCTTCTGAATCAGACTGCAGGGGTTAAAGATCAAATACTTACAAATTTCCGCACGACATTCGTCAGACATCTATGTTGTTAAGAGGGACAAAAAAGCATTTTTCGCCGAGTAACACGCTCATATACCCGTCTAATAGTAGTTACTGAACATATATAACCATGACATTCAACAAGAAAGTTATGGTACCACTTTGTGACTAAGCCAAACTCTTATGTTAAAAGAATTGTACAAGTTATTAACCTCTACAGTATATGTTAGCCAATCGATAAAGAATTTTCCCTCTCTCTAAATTATTTCCTGAGTGTTCTCGAGAATTTATTAATAAAGACCATAAGCTTCAACTATATATATATATATATATATATATATATATATATATATATATATATATATATATATATATATATATATATACTAGCTAGCTCTCGAAATCATATAAAGTTGATAGTTTATTCCTAATGCCGACGTTTCACAACTAATTGTTGCATTTTCAAGGCTGAAATACAGCGGCTGACTCAAAATAATCATAAAAACATTTATTACAACAACTGATAAAAGACACACAGTATTGTCTATTTTAAATGCTAATTCTTTTTAAATATCAGAGGCATATAAACTAAAGAAGGACCTGCCCAGACGGGAGCTAAAACAAGACTATTGAAAGGAGAGAAAAATATATTAAAACAAAAATAGATAAAAAGATTAAACAAAGTAACGATAAGACAAATAGGACCATATAAACAACTTAGTAGATGATGTTTGGGTGTTCAATGATGGAACTGTTAATATCATTGTATTCTAAGGTTGTTAGTCACTGTCTTTCTGTGTTTGTCCTATTATTCGAAATGTATAATACAATGGTTCGGAGGCTAACTCCTCTATATTTGAAAATCATGTAAACGTCGGCATTAGGAATAAATCACAGACTTTCCCACACATATATATATATATATATATATATATATATATATATATATATATAAAATGTGTGTGTATCTATAAGAATATATATATATACATATTTTCATGTAGAGACACACACATATATATATATATATATATATATATATATATATATATATATATATATATATATATATATATATATATATATATATATCTTGGCATCGAAACATACCTTTCCCTGAGAGCCAACATCCAATTTCCGCTCCTTAACTGACCCAACTTTCGAGACAGGAAGCTGTCGAAATTACCATCATCATCGCGGTAGCTACCCTCTCTTTATTCCTTGCGATGTACAAGGGTAAAAAAAAAAAAAACTTACAAACTCAAGGACGACTGAAACACGAACGTAGATCGGAGACTTCAACCATGGTATTGTGACTCCTGCAGTCAGCAATAAGCTGCATGAATATTCGACACCATTCAGTACTGGGTCACAATCGATCGAAGCAAAAAGGCAAAACCAAATTAAAGACGTTTTGGATCCAGACAATAAGATTCCGATTATGAGGTATTTTACCTTCTTCCCCATTCTGCTTACTTGGCTATTCCTCATACCAAGGTACCTTTTGAGTACATTTATAGAATACATATCAATAAAAAGCTTCAGTCTACGAATTCACTCAACTGATGCCGGATGGTGCAAACAGGATTCTATATTTCGATCAATAACACATTACGTCCTCATTTCTAATTAACAATTTTATTGTATTTATAATATATGTATATGTATATATATGA
>NC_089744.1:3732500-3760000 GCF_040412425.1 Macrobrachium rosenbergii
CATTTGAGATAGTCACCTCAGGACAGTGTCAGTCATGTAACAATTACCCTTTACCCTTTAATTACTAGGTTGTATCAGGCAATCAAAGAATTTACTATTTCATGTTGAAAATTTAGGATAACTACAATGAAATACAATTTATATAAAACTATGGACTGCTGCAGTACTCCATCTACTAACGGATATCTAATTCCACAAAATCAGAAGCACTTATCAATGTTTAATCACGCAATCATAATTATCATTTGGTTGTTAACGGTTCGCAAAGAGCTGAACTTAGGGGATTAACAACTAAATTTGTCTGCAGGAAACTCTTTTTGCCTTGACGGAATGGCATGGAATATAAAATTTGGGACGAAGGCCAAGAGCTGGACCTCTATAGACCTTGGCTGGACCTAAGAGGTCATTCAGCGATTAAAGGGATAGAGTAAAAAGATTTTTAAAAGGTGTAACAGGATGATAACCTCGCAGTTGCACTAGGAAACAATTGTTAGGAGAGGGTGGAAAGCAAGATGGAAAAGTACGAACGGAGGTATAGTAAAAGGAAAACATGAAGTTAGAGCTAGGGGCCGAAGGGATGCTCTAAGTAATGTCTACAGTGCACCGCGTAAGGTGCACTAACGGCACTAACCCCTAAGGGGTCTTTTGCCTTAGTGCCCATCATGCAATATGGAAAAAAAAAGTGATGGCCCTTGGAAAAGAAATCAAATCATGCGTGAACCCTCTGTCACTTATGTAAGAAATTAATGCGAAGTTAAGCATCATCAACAAATCGTATTAGCTTGAAAAATATCTTATTACGAATTCGGACTTTTTCTGCAAGCAGTACAAACATTATTTCCCGCGGAAGGCAGAATAGTTAAAAATCCGGCTTGGTTGCTGAAAACCAACAACATAAACATAGAAAATAAAAAGGATGTACGGGTCTTGGATTTTCCTCTAAACAAAAGATTGGAATCTGCTAGCTACTAACGAGATGAGTGGCAACCAATCCGGATTATGTGGGTTAAAAGGACAAATTCAAGTTGATAAAATAAAATAAAATAACAACACTTGAAGTAACCTATTTATGCGACCAAAAGTTCTTAAACTATTGCACTTGATATGTAGGATGTTGTCAGATTTTATATATTTAAGCATAATTATCAAGTAGACTCATGATGAAATTATTCACATACCACTCTTAATGAAAAGCAACAAAAGTTCATTTCGAATCAAAACTGCTTCCATGGATTAAGGCTGAAATGAACAGTTTGTTAAATCGGTTCACGAATCTGACCTCTGAAGCTTCACCGTTCACCCCAGTATGCAAAGCATTCATGTTGCAAATACGAGCATGATTCTAGTGTCCCGTTCACAGAGAAACATGAGGTTTTCTTTTAAATATGTCACTGGCGTTCATGCTTGCACACCTCTCTCTCTCTCTCTCTCTCTCTCTCTCTCTCTCTCTCTCTCTCTCTCTCTCTCTCTCTCTCTCTCATCATGTATACACAAAAAATACGAAAAGGCTGCACAATATTATATCATGTTCATTTCTCCCTGTCGTGTTTTATTTGATATGTTAATGTTAGCCGAAAATGACTGCTGTACTCCATTCACAAAACACCCTTCCCTAGTACTTACAAGAAAATAAAAACTATCATCTAAAAATGGTCATTTGTTGGTTTGTTTAAACACCCTCTCTTCTTGAACAAATCTCGTCACTTATCCTTATATAAAATTCATTCACTAACCCTACCCATAAAATGTTATCAGTCTACTTGGGTTAAAACTCTTCAAACTTAAATAACTAATTCCTAACTCGGAAACCTACTCATGATCCCATGCTTGAAATTCTGTCATTAATGCCTTACAATCAAGTCTCGAATCCAGGGTGTTTATCGCTGGATTAATAAATGATCCCTAGTCAGCAAGTAAAAGCGCAACTCCAGGTTACATCTGAAGAACTACGATACTAACTTACGGCCACTGGGGCGTCGCGCATTGTTACATCCCAAAGATGAATCAGAAGATAAAAGGCGTTGGCGGTTCGCACATGATGGTTAGGCCTATTTGTATTGTATTTGTTGAGCGACCAGGACGAACCAGCTAAATTACTACGGACATACCGGCTGTTGGACACATTTCCCAATATTCTTACATCAGATTTAATATTTATTTATATCTACTAATCTGCTTATCGTCTAAAGAATATAAATATTTCATTAAATGTTGTGATTCCGTTATCACTAAAATTCATTGGCAATTACTTTCTTTTTTTCTCTCTCTTTACAGTAAAGTTTACACGGTTTAGAAAGCAATGGTACTCAAACACATGAACAAATGCCTATGAAGGTAACTCAGTTTAGATCGCAACTTAAATACCCTCAGGCATTATAAATCCACGTGGTCAAGGATTTCCGTCAACTACCGAAAAAATTGCTGGGTAAAATTGGACAATTTGTCGCACTCAATTGTCCCTTGGGCGCCAAGGTTACCATTCTGGCTCAGCTGACTCGACTGTTGGGGGAGGAATGAATGTTCAATTTTTTTAGTTTATTTTTCTTGTAATGGATCAGTGTAAACGCTACACTTACGGAATTACAAATATATGACACTATGATCATTCATTCTCTCACTTGGGTCATGTTCAGTATTTAAATATTCAAAGTAAAATCGAAGGCATTTCAAAGTTTTAAAACATCTATGCCTATCATTAACTGTCCATTTGTAAATAAAAAAAAAATGTCAGCTGATTGACGTTGTAAAATAAAAAAAGAAGTTAAAACCACCTTTAGACAAAGAATAAAGTTTCCAGCAGAATAACCAAATGTTTTACCAAACTGAAACTCTAGAATGCCACACCACAACGTACTCCGGCAAGTTTACCGCCAAGCACACGAGCCGCGAAGAACTGTCCCGAAAAAGACATCTACTCGTCAACACAGTTCTGTTCACACTGACTCGACTGAAGTGAAGAAGAATGCTCTTGGGAAGGGAAGACCCCGCACTCTGGCGAGTGGCGCGCGCGACCGAGAGTCGTCGTCGGTTTACAGCTGATGCCTGACTACGAAGTTCCTTTTGCAACTTGTGCCCTATCGCCGACTGCTAGTTAGCGCCATTGCTGACCACATGAATTTGCTTTTCGCAACCTGACATCACCGATCACTGCGGCATTCACTGACAGAGTAATTTTCATAACTAGTACTCAGCTCCGGGAGTGGTAATCATTAAATAACAGACGAAACTTGCCACATTTTTCCAGACTTCACATGCGGGTGGTGTAAAACGCGAGTTGCCAGTTACTTATTAAATTTCATTAATGCATAGCCATGGTTTAACGTATTATACGGTATGAATTTATTTGTAAAACGAAACATTTGTGTTAGTTTTTCAGTGGTAATTTTACTTAACATTGACACATAAGACGTATTTTCAAACAGCAGATGAAAGAAGTATTACGCCATAAACTGGTTACCTGCATTGGGTTACCTGCTTGCAGGCAGGTTGGCTAGACTGGCGCCAGAGTCAATAACAATTATTAATGATTCGGTGTCTGACATACTAATTAATTTCCATTACAATGGCCTTTGCAGCATGAACCTGATGTCTAAAACTCAGTTGTTCGTTTAAACAGTTTTCATGTGCACTTTATGTCCTTTTAGAATGTGTGTTCGAATAATCGTTAAACCTTGATGAAATAAAAACCGTTCATGTTTTATAGCAATGTTCGTATTTATAAAAACGTTTTGCCTTCATACCATGGTCTCTCTCCCATTAGGTAATAAGTTTCGAACACGGAAAGCAATTTATAATTCCCTTTCACAATAATAATCGTTCAAACTGAATTTATGTTAAATATCTGCATGGCAAAATGGATATATGTAGATCCTATCTCTCTCTCTCTTTACCCACAGCAGCAACACATTAATGTCGACCAGACAACACGATCACTACTTCACTACTGGGTGTCAACAATCACAATGGGTTAAAAGTTTATGTTGCCAAACCGTTCTGACCTCGTACGAAGTTCGAAAGTTGGCTCACTTTAAAGCGAAGCCGCGGCTTGTCTTGAACACCATGAGCGCGCTCGCAAGAGAAGAGAGAGAGAGAGAGATCTCCGTTTTCAGAACACCTAGCTCCAATTGCAATTAACATCTCCATTCTCTGATAATCTTACTGATGATCGGAAGGGAAGCTGTAATTTTCGTCAATCAGCTATCGTAATCTCGCAGTTGATAAGCGTTAACCTTTTTTGCCCAGGGAAAGTGATTGTACCCACACGCTGTCTCACAGAAAAACCACAAAATATAAAAAAGAAAATTATATCCACAAACAGATTCCATTAAAAGATAGACCGAGCGGAATGTCTTGGAGATGCCAAGGCCGATACGAAATCTGTTTCGGCCTTGGATGACGCAAAGAATTTGTCGAAAGGCTTCTAGGCCTAAATCTTATAAAAAAAAAAAGTTACTTGTGTTTCTTCCAGAAAGCTTCACTATTGTAGTTATAGGTATTTAGATTATTTACGTAATGTCACCTCATTCTCCGATAAGTATTTTGATGCTGATCTACTTATTGCCAAAGGCTAGCAATGAATAAAATATAAAATCACAAGTCAGAGGACGCGAAATATAATCTCAGGCAGTTCTACGACATCCTGGCTCTGAGTCAGAATGTTGGAACTGGAATATAAATTTAGGGCAAAGGCCAAGCGTTGGCACCTATGAGGTCAATCATCGCTAAAAGGGAAATTGAGAGTAAAAAGCTTTTAAAGGCGTAACAAGGGGGGGGGGGAAACCTCGCAGTTGCACCATAAAACAATTCTTAGGAGATTGTGGAATGTAAGATGGAAGAGAGAGAGAGAATATGAACGGAGACACAGTAAAAGGAATGAAAAGGGTTGCAGCTAAGGTGTATCGAAACAGAATGTATACAAAGACTATAAAGTTGTGATTTTCTTTACCTGCTATCTGTCTCCCTCTCCTAAGAGAGTTTCAGCTAAATATGGGCTTTACTGGCTTTAATATATCAACTATTTCAAAAGTGAAGATTTAGTTATTGATGTAAGCGGTTTATTCTCTTATCTACCGTGGTATTTGATTTTCACGAGTTTTTGCTCTCCGAATAATTCTAATCTTGCATTCCCATACAACAAGGAGGGCGACTGGCTTTAATCTTTCCCACACGAGCTTAAGTTACTAAGCCCTTTTCTCTCTCTCTCTCTCTCTCTCTCTCTCTCTCTCTCTCTCTCTCTCTCTCTCTCTCTCTCTCTCTCTCTCTCTCTCTTTATCTTGGTGGGAACTTCATGTATCACTTTTCCACTGGCGCAAACTCTTTTCTTCATAGTGCTTAAATGCTTCAAATTCTCCATATTTTTCACTCGTTTCTGCATTTTCTTGTTACTCTCCCCACTCAGCACCGTATGATCTGCAAATATTGGCTATTCCACACTCCATTAAAGACTCATTTTTAACCCACACTTAGCACAGACATCAGCTGCCATTTTTCTAACTTCTATAATCAGTAAATCTATGCATACGTTAACCAGTCATGGAGACATAACACACCCTTGGCCTTGTCTAAAATCCACCTTTACACCAAACCAGTCACTCTTCAAGCTACATATTCTAACACACGCTTGGCTTGCATCAAAAACATTTTAATCGCTCTCGACAACTTGTTTCCCTTACCATACCCAAAGTCTTGGGTCTAGCAACTTCATCCCCAAGGACTTGCCGTGAACTGGACGGCTAACACCCTCTGGTGCCATATGGTCTAAGGAGAAAAAGTTGTATGGTGAGATTATACACACATACATACATACATACATATATATATATATCTACATTCATACACACATATACATATATATACATATATATGTGTGTGTTTGTGTACGTATTGCACGTATTTCTACAGCACTGCCCTACAGTACTGCTTTCTGGCAAAGAAATAATATACCGTACGTGTAACTGAAATAAAGTGTACTCGTAAACCCCTGTGTATTCAACCATACACAGATGCAACCACTCATGCATGAGATATCTTAATTCACGATCACAAACGTCAAGACTATTTTCACAGATCTGCCAAATAAAAGAACTGAGGATTTGCTTAAGGTCGATTTATTTACCCCTTTTCAAGATGCAAATGAACCACAAGGAAGATTAATGGTGTCCTGGGCTCCGCTTCTGGTCGTCGTAAGAGAAATAGAAGTTGTTTTTCCAAGGAATGAAGAGATTCACAGCTTTGCGTTTTCATAAGAGTTTTATTTCCCTCGCGCCATGTTTCTCTCTACCTTGACGGGGTGAGACTAAGGCTTTCATTTCATCTGGAAATGTTTCACACTGCTGCTACTGGTGAACTGCAGCGTTAATCTACAAGACATCTTAAATTCTTATATTTATTTTTTCTAATTTATTCACTTTCTGTAAAAAAATTATGCTCTGTTTTTTTTTAACTTCTTTTCGCTCCCGTCTAGACTTATACTGTACAACGTTTTATGGCATTCCATAATGAATCGTTTAATACGCCACTTTCCCTCATCTATGAAGAGCAGGAAGTGATTAAGCGATCATTTTTGTTTTTTATTCACATACTACTAGTTTATTTAGTCTCCATTATGTAGTCCTAGCCAGTTCTCCTACGAGAATTTCTTACACTTATTTTTACGCTTCTGCAAACTAATTTGAAAACTTGAATATTCCTCATTTACTAAAACATAGTGACTTAAGTGAAATAAAAAAATATTTTTTTTTATAAAAAGCATTGCCCTTCTTGAACACTGGTAAATTAACAACTGAGTTTACACCAGGAATGTTAGGTGAATTCATAACACACACACAAAAAAAGCAACTATTTGGAGTGACAACTATTCTTATCTATTTTCCATTATAACTTGACCAGAATTTTTGGTGCAAGAATATCCATTGTTTACAATACCAAATCATGAGACCAAATCACACTCTGTTCTTGCAGGGTCATTTGGTAGAACCAAGCATCATCCGATTCAACTAATGCACTTGAGAAGAAAATTTTGTCTAGTCATGCAAGGACCTATGGTAACATGGGACTAATTAAAGTTCATGATATACGTCTCGGTGACAGTTAATAATAATAATAATAATAATAATAATAATAATAATAATAATAATAATAATAATAATAATAATGACGAAAGCCATAAACATATGGGCAGTACCAGTAATCAGTACAGCACAGGAGTAGTGGAGTGGACGAAGGCTGAGCGCCGCAGCATAGACCAGAAAACTAGGAAAAACTTGATAATACACAAAGCACTACACCCAAGAGCAAATACAGAAAGACCATACATAACAAGAAAGGTAGTACATGAGACAGACTCAAGAACTGGCCAGCAATGAAACATGACAATGGCTACAGAGGAGAACTCAAGAAGGAAACAGAAGGAATGCTAACAGCGGCACAAGATCAGGCCCTAAGAACCAGACATGTCCAAAGAGCAAATAACTTCTCACCAATATGCAGGAAGCCCAATATGAAAGACGAGCCATAGACCACATAGCTAGCGAATATCCGGCGCTTGCACAGAACCAGTACGAAAAAAGGCATGATTCAGTAGCAAAAACCCTCCACTGGAGCCTGTGCAGTAATAAGTGGTACGAACACCAACTTGAGGGAGTGATAGAAAACGATCAGGGAAAGATCCTCTGGGACTAGGGTATCAGAACAGGTAGGGTGACACGCGCCAACAGACCAGACTTGACGCTGATTGACATAATCAAGAAGAAAGTATCGCTCAATGTTGTCGCAATACCATGGGACACCAGAGGAGATGAGAAAGAGAAAAAATTGATAAGTATCAAGACCTGAAAATAGAAGTAAGAAGGATATGGGATATGCCAGTGGAAATTGTACCCATAATCATAGGAACACTAGGCACGATCCCAAGATCCCTGAACCTCGAAAACTAGATGCCGAAGTAGCTCCAGGACTCATGCAGACTCCTAAGGAGGCAGGATGCAACCCGGAACCCCACACTAAAAATACCACCCAGTCGAATAGGATGACTGAGATAGGAAAATAATAATAATAATAATAATAATAATAATAATAATAATAATAATAATCACATAAAACGAATACATGTACAATTGTAAAGTGCTTAATGTGTTACTATCACATCTCACAAGTGCACGATCAGTTGATAATAATCAAAATAGCAGTCGCAACGTAGTACTCAAGCTGTGCAAAGCATTTCCACAGAAAAGTTCGAGATAAACTTCTACTCAGAAAAGAATACGCACTTCATTAGACTCAAAAGAACATGGGCTCTGTAGAGCTGATTATCTTGAGACATTTGAATATGTCTGAAATATACTCTGAAAGCGTTTAAAACCGTACTGTATCTTGAATGACTATGCAATGCTTAAAAGTCTGAAATACTGATAAAGACTGAGAAGTAATTTAAAAGTTTTAGACTGAGAAGTAATTTAAAAGTTTCTGAAATTCTATAAATATTAAATACACTTGAAGTAGAGAGCTCCAGAGCAGGGGTCCTACAAATAAGGTGTACCAGAAAATTCAAAGCAATCTGAGAGAAAATATGGTGCTATTAATTGCGATAGTACCGGTAGCAAAAGTGAGCAAAACTTTGGTTTTATTGTAATGCCATTTTTCAGTTTTGCCGTGACTTGTCATTAACGCTGGGGCTACTGCATCAGGATGATTAAACGTATAAGCAGATTATGCATAAACGTAATTACAGCTGCACCAATGTACACAGAATCTTTCTTTATGGCAAAGGTATTTTTGGTTTCATGGTACTGAATAAATTCTGGTTCCTAATAGTAATTACGGTGAAAATAAAATTAATTCTTAAATTAAACGTATTTACTAAATCTAGTTAATGTTATATGCTTCACTAAAACCAGACGTTAAAAAAATGAGCATAAAGTACAGCAGCAATAAAACCTGTCTCGTTCATCCACAAACTCAAATTGAAGTAAGCAAAGAAGATTATTAGTATATGAAAACCCACTCGTATTTTTCCGCTTGAACAAACAAGCGTCGTACACAGGAATAAAAATAACTGATTATTTTGTATGATAAAATCTGAAGGGACAGAAGGTGCCGCAGATAAAAAAAAAAAAAAAAAAAAGCTTAAGAAACTCTGCTGTAGAGAACCTGCTCTAGACCAAGTGGATCACTGACTCATCACGTGGACGTTAGCACGTTGGCTGGTCGCTAATATATCATAATGTCACCATAGTCTGCCCCTATGAGCCATTGCACTTTATGATGTCAGTAATAAGCTTGCCTACTACGAACAGGAAGAAGCTACTATAAAAATATTAAGTGCTGTGCGACGGTGACAGTGAAATCCACTTTTATTTTTCCGTCTACTGTTGACCATTAGGTCCGAGTTACCGAGTTATGCGTTTGTGATACAGGAGACATGGCCACCCTGAACACGAGCATAAAAGAGTAGAAAAGAAACACGCGAAGGGTATTGGGTTTTTAGGAATAATAAACAACGACTCCAGTTACCCAATAAATCTCGAGGTGCAAACAAATAAGACCTTAATACGCGGCATTTTAAAACAAATTCTGGCCCTTTTATCTTTCGATGGATCTTTCGCAATGCACCCAGCTCCAGACGCTGTAATTACACCCGACACAATGACTTAGTACGAAGTGGTAGGCAGGCGACGAGAGAGAGAGAGAGAGAGAGAGAGAGAGAGAGAGAGAGAGAGAGAGAGAGAGAGGGCATACATCCAACCCAAAAATTTAGTCTTTCAAGTAGGTAATCTATCATGGGATTACGTGACTCATCATATTTGTAAGAAAAAAAATGCACAATTTTGTAAACAGAATTTTTGCGGATTCTTCACCAGAAAATATCAAGTCCTCTGTATATTAACTAAGAAATTTATGGGTGCAAAAGGTAAATGATAGCTGCTACAAACATTACTGTTCGAAAGCCTTCTGCAAGGCAATTAAAAATAATAATTCCTCAACTGGAATATCAGTACCTCTTACGCTGATGACTGCTACTCCTGAGAGAATGAATTGGACCAACATTATAAAGACGAATTTCTTCATAATTTGATCGTCATTAGCCCCCCCTCCTTTGTTATCGTATGACGCATTCTGTTCTGCACCAGAAACTTATTTTCTAAACTATATAAAGCTTAAAGTCCGCACGTTTAGTTTGCAGTTTTCACTGATTTGGCTACGACCCACCACAGTCTGCTGACAGCCAGGTGCTCATGAAAAAGGCCTGAATTAAAGTACTTTATAATTTTTTGTAAAACAAATTATATGTTCAAGGTTTTCTTCGATACTAAAAGAATAAGAAAAGAAAGTCGTAAAATATAAATAAGATGATTCCGCTTAAAAAACAAAACGAGAGTCAACTGAACAATAATAACTTCAGTGGTAGCAATAAGTAGAAAACATTTTTAACAAAACAGATCCTATAATTAAGGTAAAAATAAAAAATAACCGTAACGGAAGAGTCAACATATCGGAGACAATACTTAGGTAACTTTCCATGACTCAAAATTATCAACTTGTGGATACGAAGTTCAAAGTTATAATAATAAAAAAAATACAATAGATGTTTGTCTTATATTTTTGTTCACGACGATTTTCTTCGATTTTTGTGAAAGGAAGGAAGATTAAGTGGCCCACGTAGCATATGTACACAATCTCAACATTTATCCAAGTTTGTTAATTAAAAAACCTGTGTTTATTTTGCATAAAAGGTCCATTCTTTATGAAACTGGGAGGTAATAAATTGTACAATAGTTTATATTATTCCTAAAATATTCCTTAATTTTAATTTTTGCCTCCTACTTGAAGCCCAAGTGGCAACTTTCCTCTTCCCGTGTCCTGGGCGATCCGAGGGACATGCCCTTCGCTTACTGATTAAAGACCTGTCATGTCTCTGCCCAGGACACTGATGACCCGTCATTGATTAGCGAGTCGCACCCGGACCTGTCGTGAGTCTCTCGGGTTGCAAAAATACGTGTCGAGCAGAGAGAAACATTGTGAAGTCAATGTCTTTTGTAAGACGTTCTCAGCTTTGTCTGTCACTTGTTGTTCTCTTTTGGGAGTCTTTTTTTGCTAAGATATCTTACTGCTGCTGTTGCTCCTGCAATTAAATGTGCCATTATTAACTTCTAGTTGTCATTCATTGCATCATCTGCGCGTTCTGAGTATGATTAAGCATTGTACTTTGCGCAAAAAATCTTTTGTAGTGCAGAATTGGAAGTAACATTTTGCTTCTTTTCAGTCGAAACGTATGAAATGTTATATTTGAAACTTAAATTCAACAGCGCTAAAAAAAGACAGAATATAATTAGCAAAGGTTCAGCAAATTTAGCCCTAATGGCTAAATCGGACAGACTGGCTGAATTCTCCCATCAGCAATTGTTTTCCAGTTTATTAAAATTCCCATAATTATGTGACAAATCATCAATTTGATGATTTGTCAATCAGCAATAAAAATCACGTTCCTTTATCTCTCGCTGGTAAGCTCTGAACAAAACTCCATGCTCTGAAATATCTTTCATATCAACTGCTGGTATGTTCTTTCTAATGACCAACCTGGGTAGACTGCAGCAGCCTAAAATTATCATACCACGTAACAGTATTCACAGTTGCTTATCACACTGAGAGGAACAGTATAAAATGATCAGGAACTTTCACAAACACTAGGAAAACCTGTCTACAGTTTTTTTACTTATGAACTCTCGAATTAAACTAACTTCGTTTCTTTTATACTTATTTCCAACCTGTTTCTCTCTTTCAAATTTGTTCTCGTTGGATATTTAAATCTAATTGTGTTGACTCCAGAGTAACCATTTCCTAACTTTTAAAACAAAATACGAAGTTTTTTTTTTTCGTAAAAACTTATTCTGATTATTTCGGATCAACAACTTTTTAATCAATTAGCCAGAATTGCTGGTTTGATTTCTAAAGACTTTCTGGCTCATCTAGTAACAAGAATGGGAAAATTACTTGTTTTAATTAAAAAAAAAAAAAAGGCAAGTGTTAAAACTGATTTTTGGGAAATCGAATGACATATTTAAAATATCTGGTACATCAAAACGAAAAAAAAAAAAACTACGCTATTTTCAACAAAACTAAACTTTACAGAGCTTATATTTACAACACTTCAAATTATTATTATTATTATTATTATTATTATTATTATTATTATTATTATTATTATTATTATTCGAAGGGAGTAGACCCTCTTTTAAACAGGTCTTATTAAAAAGGATGGCTGTATTATGCGTATGTATCTTATACAAGGAATCATAAGGAGGATAGAAAAGACACTATATAAGATAAATTCGCATAATACAGCCACCCTTTTTAATAAGACCTATTATTATTATTATTATTATTATTATTATTATTATTATTATTATTATTATTATTATTATTATTATTATTATTATTATTATCAAGCTGCAACCACAGCTGGAAATGCAGAATGCTACAAGCTCAAAGGGAAAGCAGGTCAGTGCAGAAAGGAAACTGAAAAATATAAAATAAACGATGAAAGAGAAATAACAAAGGAAAACTTCTCAAAGAAAGCCTGGATACGTTCATAAATACAAGTCCTCAAGTGGCGTTAATCTCCTCAATGACATAAAGACCCCAAATATGAAAGGTAATAAAGATGGCAACACAAAGAAAACAGCATGTCAAAATAACATTCAGGATTAGGTAGAGTAATTCTGTGGCGAAACAGGTTTGTGAGGGATCACGAAAGATGATGGCAGAGGAACTCTACTGGCTTATGTGATTTCAAATGACCCACAATTTATATATATGTATATATATATATATATATATATATATATATATATATATATATATATATATATATATATACATACATATATATATATATATATATATATATATATATATATATATATATATATATATAAATGCAGCCAACCTTGCACTGATATTCACATTCACACTGCACATGAGAAACAGAAGAAATGTACAACTGAGCTTAAGAAAACAAGAAAACGAAGCCTTAATACCTGCAATCGACTTGAGATGCTCCCGATGAAGACCCCATCTATCTGTGGAAACTAAACACCGATCAAGAAAACTGAGAACAGCCTCAGAATGAACAGGTCAGGTAATCAACCAGAGGAATGTTCAAGATGCGGCCATCCGTAATGGTCAACTCCAAATGATTCGGAATCAACGGTAAACTTCCACTGCAGAACTTCAATTGCAGAGAGAGAGAGATAGAGAGGGAATTTTAAAAGGTGCTTTTACCATCTTGAACTAAAGACGTCGTTGACCAGTGAACTCTTAACCAATATCTTGGAACCCTTTCTTCTTCTTCTTCTTCCTCTTTTGATGTAGTTTTTCGTGGACAGAATCTAATCTACCTGGTGCTCCTACAGAAGACTTTCATTGTTTTTTATTTAAATAAACGTTTGTAGCCATGGAGTTGGCAAATTCAAAATTACTTAGTACAGAATGAGGCACGATTATCAATCAACCTTTAAAGATTTTCGGAACTATTTGTCATTATTCTAATACTATTCTTGTTTGTCAGTTTTTCATAAGATGTATTTTTACCAGAGATCTGTCGCCTCATCAATTGATTCCCGATCCCCATTTCCCGCGGGTAGGCAACCAGATTTGCTGAACAGCAGCACCAATACTCAGTCACTTCGCCTCGCTGTAGAACTTCTCAGTTCCAGAGGTCCTTTATTCCTCACACTGTTGGACTGGGGAACAGTCTCCCTGAGGACGTTGTGCAACCGGAATTTCAGAAGTTCAAGCGAAGATGCAATGCAATTCTACCCTAATACTGTTCTCCTTGCATTTTAATACATTTTTATCTATTTATTAATTTATTATTTTTTTCTTTTTTAATAAGTGAGATCTCTTCTTTCTGTATTTCCCTTTACCTCCTCCTACTTCTACTTCTTCCTAATGAACACCATATTCTTTGCCAGCTTGAATTTCAAGTCCATGGCCCCTGTGGGCTTGTTCAATATGAATAGGGTTCATCCTCTGAATAATAATAATAATAATAATAATAATAATAATAATAATAATAATAATAATAATAATAATAATAATACTCGATACTGCTGCAGTTTACCAGTTTTGGTTAAACAACATATTATTTTGTCATTATAAACACACGAAATAGAATAAACGAGCCAAGAATTAAAAATCTCATTTTGGTCTCACTTACAATAGATTATCATCAAAGAAGAAAAATCGATGTTTATTTAATCCGGATTCACTTCTAATGGCCGGGATGTCATGAATGAGCCTCTCCATATTAAGAAAAGACGGGATCAGGCAAAGGCATTTCATTGCACGAAGAACGTAACCTATTTGCATCAACAGGTTTTTCGTCGCGGCTAACTCAAACCCGACAACCCTCGGACCCCACGCAGAATCAGTCTGAGGTTTAATCGGCTTAAGGAACAAATGTTGATGCAGCTCGTTTAACGTCGTCGACCATGAAATCCTCGTTAAATAAATACACGCTAGACACTCAGTCCATAAACAAACGAAAACTGAAAAAAAAAAGAATCAAAGAAAATGGAAAAATAAAGAAAATGGGAAAAAAAGGACGGACCAGCTAGCTCTTCGTAATAAAATAGAAAGCTGGCGTCCCATAGCTCTCAACCCTCTGCCGCCTTAAGCAGGCTTGTTTACACTCGGGGTCGTCCCGCTAGGCGATGCTTTTATGGCCTGGATGAAAGTTTAAGCGAATGGCTCCCTTGAACGATAATGAGACCACATCGTCAACATCATGAGAACGTCTGATAGCAGATAAACATTCTGATACGTGCGATCATACCCAACTTTGAGAATGACGTCATGCGTACAGTACTGGACGCTATGACTTAAATATATATTTTTTTTTAGGTTTGAGTCATGCAGGGATTATGGTCGCTTCAAATCACTGCTCTGTTCGAAAGAAATCATATGATTTTAAATTTTTAATTCAAGACGATACGAAAACAACAGCAGCTTACTGCCTCTGTTGCTGTGCAGGAACCAGAACATGCTTTAGACATCCTATTAAGATTTAGGCTTAAAAAAAACCCCAAGTCTTAATAGGATAACGGGAAGTGCACTGGATTATTCATGAAGAATAATGTGGGGGTGGGGCGGGGTGGGGTACGAGTAGTTCCTAACCGAATAAATTACGCTTTTATGTTATATTATATATCAGTCTACTTCTTCTTACGATCATCCAAATGGCGAAGACTTTTAGTGAAAAAAAAAAAAAGTTTAATACCTACACATTTTTAGAGCAAAATTCGCTGCAAGGCTGACGAAATTGACTCATATAAAAGTTATATACAAATCGCGTTTGCATAGGCAAATGCCTTCCACAAAATAAAGATGCAATTGACCAACTGATTTATTAAAATGCCAAACTGGCGTTACAGCGCCAAAGACAAAAATAAATAAATAAATAAATAAATAAATGAATTACATACAAGCTACATATTTTGCTAATAGGTTTATTCAGCCTAAACAAACAAAATCCCTCCATGCAGTTGCTGCATCTATGGACTAAGTCGAGTTTAAAGGAGGCTGGTGGTAGAGTTTGATTTGACGATAAAAATAATTAGTTTGATTTCAAATGTGGCCCTGCTATAGCCCCATCCCAGTAGAAGATAAATTCCACAATAAATTTAAAAAAAGAATTCTTAAAGCATAATTATGGTAAAGATAACCGGGTGACAGTCTTTCATCAATTTCGAGTTGACCTATCGCAGTCTAACTGCATTACAAAATACAACACGATCCTGTTTAATTAAACAGAACTCATGAGTAATAATAATAATAATAATAATAATAATAATAATAATAATAATAATAATAATAATAATAATAATAATAACGTTATTCCGTTTACCTTGAATAAAGCAACTAACGGAGAGACAATTCTACATTTAAGCTTTCCGTTAAGCAAAAGCAAAGCAATTAGTTCCAGGGAAATCTTATCTTTCGTGGATCCACAAAACATATGTTTTGACAACTGCACACCTTGAGAATACAAAAAAAAAAAAAAATGGTCTTCATAATTCCCCAGAGAAAAAATCTAAAACGATAGTCGCAAGAAAGACTTAAACAGCCTCATAAACGAAATCACTAACATTCTGCTTCTCTTTTCATAATAGAAAATAGCTCGAGAACTTCATTCTATTATTTTCTTAACTTTAAATTGAACCGTAAGAGCACGACGTCACTTTATTTACAAACAGACGAGAAAAGGGGAATATTTTTCATAAATAATCACAGCCTCTGAAAACGAGCAGTCGTGCATGAGTGTGTTTTTAAAAAGCGTCCAACGAGCGCGCGAGAACCATTACTTGTCTGGGCCGTTGTACATCAACGAATTTAATATCGTTGTTTATCAGAATTGTCCGTCTAGTGTCTGCCTTTGACGAGTTGTGGTGGTTTAGAAAAAAAAAAAGGGGGAATGTTGTGACTACGTCTCTTATCGGGTCTCATCGTCCAGTTAAAAGGGAAGGAGAACATTTCTGAAATTTATCTCTCTCGCTTGAATACTCAAAAGAGAAAAAGAAGAAGAATCTGGATTTCTTATAAATGACGCTTAAGTGTCGGGATTTTTTTTTTTTTTTTTTTTTTTTTAACTGATATTCTGGAGAAAGCAAACCTTCATCCCAAAATATATAATACTAGCCTTCCCGAATATCAGATTTCTTTTATGGCATTTCTTATTACTGGTTGTGGTGTTTTCTTATTTCTAAATTAGACAAGCCTTGTGTTTTTAGCCCCAGCATCTGCAAAATCAGACTTGGAAGGAAATCTTCCTTGACATAACACCCTTGACAATAATGAAAGGAGTTTCAAACATTCAAAAAGGAATTCTTCATAGTACGTGTACGAAAACTCGATCAGTTACACACATTTACATGCTGTGTAAAAGTCACATCTATGTTTAACAGATTTTAAATGCACAGTAAGTATATTTTCATTTATCTCAAAGTCGTTTACGCGTTGCATGCTGAAAGTCAGCTTTCCACAATTCTATTTTGCGATGTAACTTCAGTGTAATGTCTCCCTCATGATTCTGCAGTTGCACGAGTGTTCAAATTGGCGACACATAATGTAAACAGTCAAATGTCTCTTAAAATCTGTCTCTGCGATCATGATGTTTCTTAATACAATAAATATCTATACCCAAAATACACTGAAAGAATTTTTACAGTTGGAACCATTTGGTAGTGTAAACAACATTAAATAAGAATTAACTCAAGAATCTAGTGACTTGTATGATTTAAACATATATATATATATATATATATATATATATATATATATATATATATATATATAATATTTATATATATATATATATTATATATATATATATATATATATATATATATATATATATAATATATATATATATATATAAACACAGTATCAGTAAAATAAAATAAATTCGACACACCAAGTTTATTTCCTCCAAGGTTTAGGAATCTATTCCTTATCAGGGCCAAAACTAAAAAAAAAAAAAAAATCGACGCATCACATGGAAGGCAAAAGAATACACGGCAAAACATATTTTTCATGTACTGACTGCAATAAATAAGAATAAAACATAAATTTCAAAGTAAAAATGCCAAGCAATGAAACGCGGAAGTGAAAGGAAGAAATACAGTCAAACTAATTAACGCTGTAGCTCCTGTATTAGCCAAAAAAAAAAAAAAAGTAATTTAAGTTTACAATGAAAAACAAGTATAAAATATGCCTAAGTTTCTTCGCGGCAATCGAGTTTTCTGTACAGCCCGCTACAGCGTATAATCAAGGCCACCGAAAATAGATCTATCTTTCGGTGGTCTCTGTATAATGCTGTATGAGCCGCAGCCCACGAAACTTTAACCAACGGATCGTTGGTGGTCTATCCTATATCGTTGCTAAAACCACGATTATGGCTAAATTTAACCTTATATAAAATAAAAACTACTGAGGCTAGAGGGCTGCAATTTGGTATGTTTGATGATCGGACGGTGGTTGATCAACACACCAATTTGTAGCCCTCTAGACTCTGTAGTTTTCAAGATCTGTGGGCGGACAGAAAAAGTGCGGAGAGAAAAAAGTGCGGAAAGAAAAAAGTGCGGACAGAAAAAGTGCGGACGGACAGACAAAGACGGCACAATCGTTTCTTTTACAGAAAACTAAAACACGGAAACGCAAAAAAAGACACAGGGAATTTAAAACGTAACATTCATAAGGTCAGAGAATAACAATGCCAACAATAAGGAAACGAGAATTCACTGCCAGAGAAGCTTTAAAGACTGAATGAATTATTATTATTATTATTATTATTATTCAGAAGATGAAACTTACCATGTGTTACAAGCCCAGAGGGGCCATTGACTTGAAATTCAAGCTTCCAAAGAATATTAAGGTGTTCATTAGGAAGAACTAAGAGGGGGGGCTAAAGGGAAATACAGAAAAAAGAGATCTCGCTTATTAGAAAAGAAAAAATAAATTAATAAACAGATAAAAATGTATCAAAATGTAAGGAGAATAGCATTAGGGTAGTAATGCACTGCATCTTCGCTCGAACTTCTGAGGCGGCTCCAATCAGGAAAACAAACAAAATTAGTCGGAGTGGAGAAGTGTGGAAAGGCTGCAGGGGCTGTTTTCCCATGTGCAACGGTACTGCACTTGAAATGTTGACGTTTGGTGATAACTCCATAATGAAAAGAGACTCGAGACTGGGTGATGAACGGCTATCAGCGGACTGAGATAAAATCGTGGAATCACTGTGCTGAATAGTTTATTTGCATTTTCTCTTCTGAGATTACGAATTACAGAAAATTCGCTCTTGGGACTGATCTAGTCCGATGGCGAACAATGAAGTCACCCACACAGATTCCTAAAGCATACGTGAGTCAAGCAAATTAAATATATTGTTGAAGACTGCATCAATTCTGGCAGTGTGTCTCCCAAATACTTCTACGAATTAACGTTATTTCTTGTATGGAATTCGGGAGTAAATATAATATAATGGACGATGTTACGGTGCGAGTAGAGGCGAGTCGGAATTAATGAAGTCAAAACGTAGCAGACGTGTGCTAAAGATTGGAAAGAGATTTGGAGTTTCTGTGGCAGGAAATGTTGGGATGTGAGAAAGGATTATCGAGCCTACTCACCTCTCTAATCTCTAGACGAAACCTCATCAGAAGAGCCCATTCCAAGTTAAGTGACGACTTTGTTTCGAGACAAATAAGTACCACAGACAGACCCGAGTAGTGGGCCCAAGTATGGTTTATCGGCCTCGGCGTCGAAAATACGCGAGAAGGGGTCCCTATTCGAGTCCCGTACAGCGTGTAGCCTTCGGAATAGCAATTAGGGGAGCTATCTGTCATTATTCTCATAAGTAAATGGGGGAAGATAACGTAACATCCTATTTGAAGAGCGGAGAACTGTGATTGGTTGATAATGGTTACTTATTAGGCAACAGATATTTTAATGGCTCCGTCCCTGTTAGTATCTCTCTCTCTCTCTCTCTCTCTCTCTCTCTCTCTCTCTCTCTCTCTCTCTCTCACCTAACGCGATTCAATTAGCACCAAGAGAAAATTTACCGGTAACTAATGAATTTAGTTGTAAATCTAATACTTGTGATCAAAAATTCAAATCGTTTAAAATTCGAAGTGATATATTTAAATGTCTGAGATGGTGTGAAACTTGGGCAAAGGCAGGTTCTTATTTTTTTCACTAATATAACAAAGACGTATTTATTAAACATTTGTTCAATAAATCTAATCGATTCTTAGGAGAAATCGTACATTATCGAGGTTACTGACGTTATTCAAATACTGAAAAACACACTGACAAGTAATATAAATTAATTTCAGAATCATTTTCAAGAACGTGTGTTTCTTAGCCGACATCACCTGACAAGGGTTACGGAACAAACTAGAAATTTTCACACTAGAATGACATCTTACGATAACATTAGACATTACAAAATCACACAGCTATCTCTTCTGAACATGGAAACAGGATTCAGAACCATTTCCAATTTCATTTAAATCGTATTAGAATGATTAGTATTTCCTGGTCGAAAGATTGAGCAAAACACACGGCAATAATCAACAAAAACCTAATAAATATCTATCATATCCTAGGAAGCGATTCACTATTTCACAATATATTTTGTGCACACCCGCAAGCGCACGCGGATATCAAGAAAATATCAATCAATTGCTTGATTGCTTTCTATTTTCCAGTTCCTCCCTGGAAATCTGATAAAATACAAGACCAAATGGTTAGATTTCAAGATATCTGCAAAAATTTCATTGTATGGCGTCTGCTTACTTTATACGGGAGGACTTTTTTTTTTTTTTTTTTTTTTTTTACTGAAGGCTCGACAGCTAGTCTTTCTCTTCTTGTGGGACTGCGTAATGAAGCGTTGTAAGTAAACAGACGTACAATAACGCATTTCACTTATAATGTAGCCATTTTATAGAAGTCACTTTCCCCTCACATTTATTAACAACCCCCATTGATAGTTCACGCAGAAAAAAGGATGATGTCAAATATACCGAAACTATTTATCTACTTATTTTCTAACTAATTTCTTTATTTATCTATTTATTTATTTATTCAGTCATTAATTAACCCATTTATTTATTTATTTATTTATTTATTTATTTATTTATTTATTTAGAGAGAGAGAGAGAGAGAGAGAGAGAGAGAGAGAGAGAGAGAGAGAGAGAGATTAGTCGTTTCCTTATTTAGCCTCAAGTAATGTAAAGTTTCCAAGGCCTTTCACGGGCGTATACCGCCGGACGTGTTGTAGGAATAGATAAAGAGAGACAGGTGCCATTAGTCCTTAAACGTCCCCAAGCGGTTATTTCAAAAGAATCACTTCCTTCATTCAATATTTCTGCGTCTGTATTTTAACTGTCTTTTAGTTTCCCTATAAAAAACATATTGAACTATTATTATTATTATTATTATTATTATTATTATCAAGAGCTTCTTGGCGCGCGCTACGCGAGCTGGAACGGCGCTGATGTCTCCCCTACCCTCCCGATCTCCTACATACCCCGCCGCCAACCGGGGCGGACGAACAAGTTTGCAGGAGGGTAGATGTCTCCTCTACCCTCCCGTTCCCCTACCTACCCTGCCACCACCGACTTGGATTTTATTATTATTATTATTATTATTATTATTATTATTATTGTATCGCATCCCTACGAACAAGCATCATGTTGTATATATTTAACGTCAAGTGTATGAAGTGCTTTCAGAATTAACCTGGTTTAATATATATATATATATATATATATATATATATATATATATATATATATATATATATATATACACACATATATATATACACACATATATATTTATGTGTGTGTGTTTATGTGTTATAAATTCATTAGCTAGCTGCTATCATTATACGCAACGGTACAATGTAGGAATGTACAGTAGAATGAATGAAAGAGATATTTCTTTTCCCTGCGCCTTTCCTGCTTAGCTATTCACACTGCAGTAACCAGCAAAAGTATACGGAAATATGAAACACTGGTCAGGTGTTAAAACAGAAGCTACGGATTTCGGAATTTGAAATTCGAGACCGAAAACAGTACGTATCATTTCACAAAAATAATCTGGAATTTGCACTTCTTTAAATCTTCCATTCATTTTTTTACATGAATGTATAGTTATCGTTCATAAATTCATGTAACGATAAATGTGATTATGAACAGGCAATTCAGCAGAGAAAATAGAGTCCACTTATTAACAGTGTTGCTTTATCCTATGCTCGTTTGACAGATTGTCAATCATACATATCTTGGAAAACGTTATTTTTAACAAACTCGCTTTTAGAAATATTTATTTCACTGAATTTTTCGATCTTTATGCACAGATGCCATAACCAACAAGATTTTAGAAGACTTATGCTTCTGAGCCATTACTCTGGTGGCTTTATCACCGAAAGGCTGTCAGATATTTCACTACGAGGTAACAACCAATATGACTTAAATAAAGGTGCTTCTTACCTTTCGGAGTCTCTTATATGGATGTAGTTCACGGAACTTACAGCTGTATTATATTCTTCTTATTTTCCGTACTGAATTGGAATATAAAATTTAGGCCAAAGGCCAAGAGCTGGAACCTATGAGGTCTTTCAACGCTGAAAATAATGTTGAAACAATTGTTAGGAGAGGGTGGAAAGTAAGATGGAAGAAAGCGAGTGTGAACGGAGGTATAGTAAAAGGAATGAAAGGGGTTGAACCTGGGTGCCGAAGGGACGCTGCAAAGAACTTTACGTAATGCCTACAGTGCACAGTATAAGGCGCACTGACAGCACTAACCCCATTACGGGGTTTTCCCTACAGAACATAGAATACAAAAATATAAAGAAAAATGATAAGAGTGAAACTCACTAGAGACACTCCAACTTTGTATAAAACTGGAGTGTCTCTAGTTCATTTTACTCTTATCATTTTTCTTTATATTTTTGTATTTTATCATAAGGGATCTTCTTACTAGGTCAGCTAAGAGTCTTCTGGCGTGTCTCAATAAGAGTGTGTGCTCTGTACGGAAAACCCCGAAATGGGGTTAGTGCCGTCAGTGCGCCTTATGCCGTGCACTGTAGGCATTACGTAAAGTTCTTTGCGGCGTCCCTTCGGCCCCTAGCTGCAAACCCCTTTCATTCCTTTTACTATACCTCCGTTCAATACTCTCCTTCTTCCATCTTACTGTCCACCCTCTCCTAACAGTTGTTTCAACATTACTTGGACCTGTTCGGTGATTCCCCTCTTTTCTAATACTTCCATCGTCCATTCCACTCACTACCAAATATCTATAGGAAATGGAAGCTTCCATCCTTCCACCACCCACCTTCACATTCACTGTAACACCATATAGCCTACCCCCTAACATTCTCGTTTCCTGGGTGCTGAGGCCCTTCCTTTCCAGTACCTCTTGCACTCCGTCTATCTCGGCCTTTTTAAGTCTTCCTCCGTGTATACGTGCATATGTGTATATGCACATTTGATGTGGGTGCATATGTATCATCTAAAATATGCATTATTCTCTATAATATATAAATATGTGTGTGTATGTGTGTGCAGTGGCGTTCCTTGTGGGGTGGCTGTCTGAAAACGCCCCCCGGGCCCCAAAGTTAGGGGGCCCAAAATGCGAAATTTAACCATTGCTGCTATGACAGGACAAGCTAAGTCCCGTGGCCCCAAAATGGTCAAGGGCCCCAACTTCCAATTTTGTGAACAATGTAACAAAAATGTTATGCAAAAGAAATAGGGCTCTCGGGGGACGGCCCCCCCCAAAATCGTACAGCCCATTATAGACCTTCTCATACGGATCGGAGGAGGGTGGGTAACGTTGAGTGGGGTAAGGGCAGGGCCGATCTAAGGCAACTGATTACTGCTTATAGGGGTCCTAATTATCCCCTTCAATTATTCAGCGTACACCTAGTTTTAAGAAATAAAATTTCTGAAATTTGCATTTACAAGTGCCTTTAAAATGATCCTACAATTGCTCATATTCTAAAAATCCCCCCCTCCCCTCCCTCCCGAACCCCAAGCTGCTTTGGCTCGCTTTGCCCGCTTCCCACCCCATAAGAGAAGCCCAAAATGGGACTGTGCCCCCCGGGCCCTAAAATGTCTAGGAACGCCCCTGTGTGTGTGTGTGTGTGTGCGTGTATTACTAGTGTGTCGTATCCCCTACTACAGGGTTCCATCAATGGTAAACATGATATGGTTGTTACCATATATAGGCCCACATTCTATCTAGCAAACCAAGGATGCCGCCCTCCCGTAAAACGGCTCTACAGCTTCACAGCGGCTTCATGAAACTTCGCCTATACACAGAGCTCTCATCAGCATCACATCGATCCCGGTTACATATTCACTAACACAAATGTTTCAACAGCAGACCATCGACTCCTTTTGAAACATATTGCACTCTTCTCTACCTTGCATGTCCCTTCGAACTTCTTGATTTTGGGGACCTTTCATTCTATTAATGACGGTACTTCCTAAGTATTCCTTTTTCATTTTTCTGTAGAGAAAAATATTGTGCCGGCTTTGTCTATCCGTCCGCACTTTTCTCTCTCTGCACTTTTTCTGTCCGCCCTCAGATCTTAAAAGCTACTGAGGCTATAGGGCTGCAAATCGATATGTTCAGCATCCACCCTCCAATCATCAAACACACCAAATTGCAGCCTTCTAGCCTTAGTAGTTTTTATTTTATTTAAGGTTAACGTAAGTCATACTCTTGCATCTGGCAACGATATAGACCATGCCACCACTGGGCCGTGGTTAAAGTTTCATGGGCCGCGGCTCATACATCATTATACCGAGACCACCGAAAGACAGATCTATTTCGGTGGCCTTGATTATACACTGTACAGAAAACTTGATTGCGCCGAAGAAACTTCGGCGCATTTTTCACTTAGTTTCTTTTTGCTCCTGGAATTTCGATTTATTTACTCTTTCGTCCACCATCTTCGTCTATCACTATTTTGCATGACTGGACCACCCACAAGGTGCATACCTTTTCCTATAAGCTAATTTTGTATATCGTTTCTTATAAGCTAATTTTTTTTTTTTTTTGGGGGCAACATTTCCTTAGCTTAAGGTTTCTCATCCATGGAATCCATTTCCTTCTGATGTACCATATCATCGCGAGACATTTTATTACCGAAATTTGTAAAAAAATTTAAATTCTTTCTCGATACAAATTATGCGGTAAATTTTACTGCCAACAGCTTTACCGCTTTCGTATATAGTCGGTGACACTAACATGAAATTCGATAGCGAAGACCATAAAACTTGGAATGCAGTTAACTGGCGATAATGACACAAGTTTGGCTTGTCTTGTGCACACGCTTTTTGCGAGTGCGTGTCTGAGTGTATAATAAATGTGGGCGTGCAAACACACATCAGAGAAGCTACTGTCAAGCACATGGCTTCGAAACATGAGACCGTCGCCCATCTTGGAAATTCAAGATCACACTGACTGTTCTAGTGTGTACAAGAAACGCTTATCGTACTGATAAGCCCTCAAAAACTAAGAGTTATTCTTACTCAAAATTCGGTATGCAAGTTAGTTAGTGTCACTGTAAGATGACAAAAGGTATTATTAACGACTCAAGATAGTTCTCGGACTTGAAAAGTTCCAGTTCCCTCTCGGGACCGATTTGTCGTCTAGTAAAGTACAGACGTTCTGAGCACTAGAATGACAGTTACTCATAAAATACACACGTTACTGGATCTTGCTTTCTCGACGGAAACATCAATGTAATCAGCTTATTTCTGAATGAATGGAGAACAAGTAAATGCAGATATTTATCTGTCAGTCTCTTTCTAACCTAAATCTATAATAAAATGAACTTGTCTTTAATTTTCTATGCAAAAGGAACCCTGCATTTAACTGAAATGAAAGGATCACTCTCCCTCTCTCTCTCTCTTCCCTCATAACATAAAGGAACATACCAAAAACCCTGTGCCTCTTAACATGGAGTGTAGAACTGTGGAGGACACTGATGTCACAATAATTATTTCCTACTTCAAAAGCAGCAAAACAAAAGAAATGACCTACTGTCACCACCCACCCCCATTAGACACCACTGATTTCAATCGATGTTACCATCAATAATTTACGAGACTTTCCGGGAGATCAGTGGTTTTGTCAACACTTACATGTTATCAGTAGTCATTCAAATACATCTAAATTCTTTTCTTATTTGATGTTATCCTCTTCAAGATTATAAAGATTTTTCCTTCATTGGAGATGGATCTAGGAGGCATAATATTATCCAGTTCAGTTTACATACACGTTTCCGATCGCTTTTTCGCACTTTTATAAATCAGCAATGATAAAAAAGGACTTACGTAGTCTTCACTTAATTCTTGAAAGAGGAAGTGACAAAAAACCACAGATTTCTTGAACGGACAATAACTTACAGAATCTGTAAACGTGGTGTCGCTGACATATGGCTAAAACCGAAGACATTCTTTAATCTTTGCAGTAGTTAGTGTGAAATGTAACGGGGAGAGAGAGAGAGAGAGAGAGAGAGAGAAGTGTACCTTAGTTTAACCAGACCACTGAGCTGATTAACAGCTCTTCTAGGGTTGGCCAGAGAGAGAGAGAGAGAGAGAGAGAGAGAGAGAGAGAGAATGTTCGGTAAGTACCTCTCGAAAGCAGGTACAGAGTAACGAACGTGTTTCACAACTCAAAGTCTTCCCTTGGTCGTCCGGGACGCACCAGGATGCAAAACGCGTCTGGTACGTGAATCAGGAACTTATCAAACCCTTCTTGAAAACGACTTGGGAGTTGGGATGAGTCCTTTAGCTTAGCATGCACGTCGGAAAGATGCAGAGCTGGAGGGAACTCTTTAGCACTGATGAAAATCAAAGTTGCCCCCTACACGCAGAGAACTTATTATTATTCGATATTTGAACATTTGAATATTTGAAGTATGTCTCGGCTGATTTAAAGGACAATTTTAAAGAGACTCAAAGACCAGGTAAGCAAAAATGGAATGGGGTTGGTCTCACCTGTAAGCTAGAACTGGAATTCATTAACGGAAGTACTAGTCTTGATAGTTGTGACTCAATAAGCAAATTGCAATATGCAGTACATGAACAAGCAAACAAACAAACTAGAACGCTCACCGACAAAACACAATCAAGACAAAGGAAAAAACTGATCGCTACAACTAAGGTTATGCCTACAGGTTAACAGCAGGATCTCTAGAGATCGAACAAAGACCACCAAATACCTCCTAAGTCCGAAAATCAAGCCAGAGGAGACAATACTAAATTCTTTCATTTTATTCTAAAGTGAATACCAGTGCAAAATGTGGGTCTGGAATTCACATTGGTTCAATACTCATTGACATATGGAGCTCAAAGTTCGTAAAATGGGATAAAAGACGCAATACTACCTTTGAATCTTAACGAAAGCAACTCCTGACTCTACAAACTACTGCTTTCAAAAGAAATGACTAAAATCGACACTGACACATTAAAATTAACGCAACGTCGCGATGCGTTTACTTCCCTAAGATGTCAATAAAGACTTCAGATATGAATTAAGGACCCAGCTATCTCGTAAGTCCTGAATCCGAAAGAATTATGATTTTGCAATAATCTTCGAGCAGTATTAATATTTGCTCGGCGATGAAGACCAGCACGCGGAATTCCCGTCCAAATTCGCACCTGCTTTCATCATCAGAATCTCATCTGATCAAATCTTTTGAGAAAATCATGAAATCATTCGGAATGCAAACGTAAAACACCTAAAAGATGACGATCTTATTATGCCTGACCGACATAGTTTTATTCAGAAAAGATCTGCGGTGTTTTTGGTGATCTATCAACTGAAATGTTAATAAAAAATTATTCGTATTTTTTTGAAGGCTAAGAAAGATTACCCTCACATAAGAATCCATAAATCTAGATTGGGCCAGGCAAGCGACGTTT
>NC_089744.1:3765000-3797500 GCF_040412425.1 Macrobrachium rosenbergii
ACAGCCCTAATATCATGTATGCGTATAGGCACAATCTGTTTTCACCAATAAAAGGCGGTGAGACAAGAGAGAGAGAGAGAGAGAGAGAGAGAGAGAGAGAGAGAGAGAGAGAGAGAGAGAAATATCCACTCAGTTATTCGTTAACTAGTGAAATAAGGATGAGACTCCTCTGCAGAAAGCTTCCACAACATTATTTATTTCGTACAACTCACCCAATTCATCAATATCAAGAGTGGCATGCTAATGCCTGCGTCTAGCAGGCTAGCGCCGTTTAGTAAGGGATCCCGGGGGGGATGTCCCTTGAAAACGTTTTTCATTTGCGGTGTACAATCTCTCCAAGATCTATTTCACAATGTAGAGTGTTGCATATAAGAGTGGCGAGCAGTTTATGCATTTGTGCTGCACTTCCAAATCACTGGTAATTTGTAACCAACAGAATCAAAAGCATAACAGTTTAATTGTTTGATTTTCATGCGTTCCGCCTTTTTTTGCTTGTTCTGAAGAATTATCCTACTTGGCGGTAACAGAGAATAGTTCGGTGACATTCAAAATTTTGGCATTAGGCTTCAAAATATCATTTCTCATGAATCAATTACGCGAGTAAGTGTGTAACACTATGTATTTACAAGTTGCCTTAACCTCACAAGAATAACACATGCATGAAAACATACAGCATGTTAAGCATAACTGCTGAAATTAAAACGAAGCCATACTGAAAGAATTCAGTATCTTAACTAATAAAAAATAGCCGAGAATTCAGCAACTTAACTAACAAAAAATAGCCAAGAATTCAGCAACTTAACTAACAAAAAAATAGCCGAGAATTCAGCAACTTAACTAATAAAAAATAGCCAAGAATTCAGCAACTTAACTGACAAAAAATAGCCGAGAATTCAGCAACTTAACTAACAAAAAATAGCCAAGAATTCAGCAACTTAACTGACAAAAAATAGCCAAGAATTCAGCAACTTAACTGACAAAAAATAGCCAAACCAGAGTCACCTATTTTCAACAAACATCTCACGTTGAAGTGAACACTTCATCAAAAAATGGCTCAACCCTCAACGACGCAGAGAGAGTATGAGACGGGAAAGGGACCACCATCGCCTAATCTATTCACATAACTCACGCCATAGATAAAAGCATAGAAAAATAGAAAAATAGAGAAATAGAGAAAAAGGGCAAGGCCACCCATCAGCGCAGATCATCAACGTCGTGCGGGAACAACTGAGAACGCTCGTTTCACTTCGGAGGAGGCGTGAAGACGAATCGAGTATATTATTGGGTAAATAAAAATCAAACGAAATCCCAGCGTTACAATAGCATATATGGAGGAAGGCGCCGATATTAGTGGTGTGCATTGGTGTGGTAATTTAAGCAGACTCATCACTGGTATAGTTAAACTTGGGGTGAAAATATTATAATAAGCTGGCATTTTCACTTACATGAATACGTATATATAATTCCTCCGTACTGAAATTTAGCTCAAGAACCTGAATTAGCTATCTCATTGGGTGATGGGCGCCGCCTGTATATCAAGCTTACTATGCCCAGATATCAATGCTTTTACTAATGTGGCAGATATTAACGCTTTTACTAATGTGGCAGAAAATGTGCATTCAAAGTACCAAAATATATATATATATATATATATATATATATATATATATATATATATATATATATATATATATATATATATATATATATATATATATATATATATATATTATATATGATGGGCGCCGCCTGTATATTAAACTTACTTACCCAGATATCAATGCTTTTACTAATGTGCAGATATTAACGCTTTTACTAATGTGGCAGAAAATGTGCATTCAAAGTACCAAAATATATATATATAAATATATATATATAATATATATATATATATATATATATATATATATATAATATATATATATATATATATATATATATATATATATATATAAATCGATTATTTTCTTTTATTTGCCTATATTTTCTTCTGTCTTTATTTGAAATTGATCCTGTATCCATCCATATGTTTGTTGCACATCATGATATAGATTAGCTAATCAAAGACGTCGAATAGGAGGAGTTTCAGGGGTTCTGAGGTACAGTTACCATATTTCCTTGCATAAATGTTCACCCGGAAGGATCTCTAAATTTTGGCCATTGAAATCGTCGGCTGCCGGTAATTAGTGAAAGGGCTGCTACACTAAAGCCCATCAACAGCACATTGGGTTCTCTAAACACACCGGCTTTCACATACATCATCGATTTATGAATTTATTCAGAAGTTCCTAAGCGTTGCTTGCCTCCTAATTCCCCCGACAGTTACTGTACTTGATAGTCTATTGTCTTTCATTTTCTCCATATGGCCAAACCACCTAAAATCGTTTTGCGGCATCTTCTTACCTATTCTAATATTTGGATCACTTCGTATTTCTTAACCTTTCAATAATGCTTGCTTTGTATATACAGTATCTTACAAACAACTCCGTTTAATTGCTTCAAATTATTTGACTTTCGTTTGCATTCAACATCCACACTTTCTTTCGATAAAGGAGGGTTGGCTCAACAATCCTTTCACGCATCCCATCTTCTCTTCAAAATCTTTTCCATATACCCTGTTACAGCCAATGATTCAAGTATGTTATGAGTCGTCAGTTCCCTCATCTTACCATTAGGTTTACTCCTGAATAAGCATACCAATCATTTGCCTTCATTCTTATATTATCATTCATTGCCTTATCATCCTGGTCTCCTTTAACTTATTAGCAGATACTGAATAGGCATGGAGACAGAACGCACCCTAGCCACAGGCCACTTAACAAAATCACATTGCGTATCTATGAGTTCCGTCACAAGCTCTTTGTAGTTTACGCACTGTATGGAACACGCAGCTTTTTTCCTTTACTATCTAGCTAGCTAGCAGATTTTTTTTAGAAAAAACTCAGTACTTGCATATATCATGAGCACACATGCATATATATATACTGTATATATATATATATATATATATATATATATATATATATATATATATATATATATATATATATAATGAACAAAGTTACAGCCACAAAGGAAAACTGTTTCACATTTCCTTCATGGCTGTAACTTTATTTAAATATAATCATCACGTTTTTACCTTTTTCAAGATTTAAAATCAAACATATTATATGTATATATATATATATATATATATATATATATATATATATATATATATATATATATATATATATATACATACATACATACATACATACATATATATACACATAATGCGTCTGTGTGTGCGTTTTTATATCCGTACTTTACAGCCAGATCGAATGAAAACGATTTAAATATTTCCTCCCTAACTCGCAGAGGAGCAACTGAAACATACCCACGTCGTCTCAAACTATAACAAAATAACGCCTATCCAGTGACGCACATGACCGTCATCTGAGAGAGAGAGAGAGAGAGAGAGAGAGAGAGAGAGAGAGAACTGGCGAAGCATTGTTATAAAGGCAACGTATCAAAAGCTTTTACAGCTTGCTGTTGTGACAGCTTTATGGTCGTCAGCGGATCCTGTTGCTGCTGCTGTTAGCTCTGCCACCCTCAGCGGTTAAGGAGTCTGGCTCTTATCACACACAATCAACTGCGGTTGATGTCACCCGTCCCTCCGGTTCGCCAGGATGAAGGTGGTGGGTGACGTCTTCATCCACTCTAAGTGGCGGAAGAGGAATAATGGATGAATCTGCCCACCCGGAAAAGTTAAGGCGATCTGAGGATCATTTTACGGAAAACGCTTTACCAAGGTCAGCGTCACTCTTTGGCCTTTCTGAAATGACGAAATCGTCCTTCACATTCCGATTTCTGGCCAGTATAAAAAAGATAAAATTAAGAACTGTTAGACTTTATGAGAAACATACCCAATAGGGTTCTTGGGCAATGTTTCTTTTCTTTACCAATATGCAACTCTTCCTTCAACTTTTTATTTTTTTAATCTTCAGAAATTACCCGGTTCTGTGTCTATCATCAAGTTACCAATATGTGGATCTTCCTTCAACTTTTTATTTTATTGTTGAATTTTCAGACATTAACCGTTTCCTATCCTGAAGTCACGTGACTGTCAGCAAATAAATGTCATGTGGCCATTCTACCGCCCGGTTGCAATCAATTAGGCACTTTTTTAGATTTGAAATTATTAGATAATGAAACATGACCAGCAGCTTTTTGGTTCTTACGAAATATGCCCCACGAAAGTTACTTATCTAAAAACGCAGATTTTAAACAGATATTAAGAATTCACAAGAATTATTATGAATGAGAATTTTTGCTGTACAAGTGGAAGAACCCAGCCTACAAAGGAAAGTAAGGCCTTGTATTAATCACACTGAATTAATATATATATATATATATATATATATATATATATATATATATATATATATATATATATATATATATATATTCACCTGTCTGCCATTTTCCCCACCCTGAGAGTCTGTCTCACTTAACTTTTACATTTATAAGGACTTTATCTTAAATAACTTTTCTGGTGAAGAAAACATGGAATGAAAAACTAATGATAATGTTATATAAAGAATAACTGTATTATTTCCAGGCAAGGAAAAATATCATCTTTACTTATCCTTTTGTTTTCGCATCCTTTCATTAGTCGTTCAGTGCCTCTATGCCTTTCCAAGGTGAAAAGTAGTTACAACAGATAGACACCCCTCCTTCCTATTCTTTCTTCATAATTTTCCCACATAACACCCCTAAACAGAAATAACGTCCGTTTACTCTCCCTTGTAACTCGAACTATGTCCCGTGAGAAAATAATAAATAAAGAACCCAACGCATAATCTCAGAAGCAGGCGATATCACGGTAATGACCCTCCGTAAGATCTATTGCACGGCAGAAGTATTATTCTTTTAAAGAACCTGTCATTAGGTCGGCAAAAAGCCCAAGTTTATGGTGTTTGCGTAGGTTTATGCGTCGCTGAAATACAATAACACTCAATGTCTAATTGTGCCATTTTATCAAAATCAAAACACAGGCGGGAGCCCCCATCCTTACACAAAGCCTAAACAAACATGAGTCTTGCTACCAGATCGGAGAGAGAGAGAGAGAGAGAGAGAGAGAGAGAGAGAGAGAGAGAGAGAGAGAGAGAGAGAGAGAGGCGTTTAATCTGTATTAAGTTAACGGCCCATGTGTCGTATCGTAATACTAACGAGGAAGATGATATTCAGGCTACCAATCCCTCAATGTGGGATTTTTGTCCCTTGAAAATATCATGTACTATATATATATATTATATATATATATATATATATATATATATATATATATATATATATATATATATATATATATTAATATATATATATATATATATATATATATATATATATATATATATATATATATATATATTGTATATATGTGTGTGTGTGTGTATAGATTCATCGAGAAATAAGTGACTCAAAGCATTAAAATTACAAAAAATATTAAATTATTAATGACCTACTGACATTTTTTGACTGGGAAAACGGGTCACATCTGTAGATACAATTGCCTATGTTTCAGGAATAAGGCAGTTTTAAAACATAATTCAGTCCAGTGTAAATATACTCTTCGCTGTACACTGACTAATAGCACCAATGACAGTAAGAAAAATCATTTTAAACACGCTGTGAAATGACAAATCCGTCGCTTCGGGGAGAAAAGGAAAAAGTGGGAACTTATTTTTATGACTTTACTGTTCATAAGTTATGAGAAACCTTAAAGAAAAAAAAAATAATTCGATGCATAGCAACGTTTCTGAGAACATACGACTCCAGAAAATCTAAGATGCTGAGGCAATTTTGCTCGAACAGTTCTTTCACACCTTAAAAACAAGTCTTGTAGCATTTAAAAGATCAAAATGATGAAAACAGATTGTAGCTTTCCAGAAATAAAGGCACTGCAACAAAAAAATGGCTGAGATATTCAGTCGCCTAGGAAAAGCTCAAAAGCCAAGGCATTCAATGTTCAAGAAATAATTTCCCAGTAAATAATATAAGCCCTAAGATATATTCCTGAAGGCTATCATGCTTTTCAGTGAGAGAGCCGGAAAAAATGTATATATTTCAGGAACGAAGCCATCTTCAACTTTCAGGAGGAGTAGAGCAGTAAGTTTAAAGACCCATACGTGAAACTAAGAAGTGGGCGAAAGATCTGTGCATTTAAAAATGAAAAAGGTCACGAGCTCTTGATTCCATCTGGGCTGGAAAGCACAGCAGTTAATTCATACGCAACCTGGATACAGTCAAGTGAAAGTGTTGGCAGATCTAAACAGAGATCATTAATTAGTAATTACAGGTCAATGATAAAAAAAAAACCGAAGTGTCTGGATTCTTTTGAGAAAGTCACTGCAAGAATCCCGTTATTTTTAAAATGATAACGATGATTACTAAACACGGATAAGCTTTTGAGATCGATGAATATTTTGGAAAAGTCAGCCATGATTAAGAATTTCAAAACAAACCTCAAAAACCAAAATTTCTTGATCGGAAAAACACCAGCATCTATTCTGTCCATAACCTCAGGAATTCTCAGATGTAACTAACTTGCAATACAACAGCTTGTACCTTAAGCCTGAAGACCAAAAACACAAAGTGAAATCTCGCATGACCCCAAATGCAAGCCTCCCAACTCAAAGAAAGAGAATGACTCGTATTACTCAGCATCATCAAAACACAAAGCGAAGAAAACGACTTCAGCTAGAAAACTAGCAACCGAAAGGAAGAACGTGAAATATTCGTGCACCTTCTGAAGATGACATATCGATTTTCTTCGTCTCAATTCAATTTTTATTACCGAGTCCCTTAACCCTGAATGCAATAACCCACTCGCTCGCAGTACGGATAATATAACCAGCGTGGGCCTGAGAACATTCATCTTAATTACTGAAAAGCTAGACGATTTATGGCCCCCTCTCGCTGCGGGAGGTTCCTTGGTACATAGCTGGAGAGGAACTTTCTTTTTTTTATGTTTTTTTTCACTCGTAAGGATTACACGCATACACCAAGAAACGGAATATGATAAATTAAGAGAGGAGAGATGCAAGTTTTAAATAGGACCTAGTTCTAGAGACCCAGACGATTCGGCTGTATGTTAAAAGGCCGATTTTGAAGACTTTATTTTGAAAAATGCTACGCCTGAGGCATCACAAATGCTTTTGATACGAAGTGTTTGTAAGAGAATAATTGAAATGACTCCCATAAGTAAGTAATAATAATAATAATAATAATAATAATAATAATAATAATAATAATAATAATAAATGAATCAAATAAAATTAAATTGTGCAGAATATTAACATCCTTCCATATACTCCTTGTAAGATACTTTCTGTTTATGAGAATCGCTTATGAGAGAGAGAGAGAGAGAGAGAGAGAGAGAGAGAGAGAGAGAGAGAGAGAGAGAGAGAGAGAGAGAGAGAGTAAACACCAGTGTCAAACATAAAACTAGGTATTATATATATATATATATATATATATATATATATATATATATATATGTATATATATATATATATATATATATATATATATATATATATATATAATATATATATATATATATATTCCAGTTTGCTATTTTCTATGTTACATCAGTGTTTTTGATACATCACGAAGCATAGTTTTTATTATATATATATATATATATATATATATATATATATATATATATATATATATTATCTATATATGTATATTTGTATAACTTAATCACTAAGATATGGAATGTGATGAATGTATAAATAAAGGCAAATGCCACGAAGGAACAGTGAAACAACGGAGTGGTTGCTAGGCCTTTCGACTACAATGGTCCTTTTCTAGCAGACTGAATATAAATATAAAAGTAAAATCACAAGACAGGTCATACAATTGACAGATGTCATGCAGATATCCCAGAGGATGGTGATTATAAAGGAAAATATGGACCTGGAATCCAACACAGTTGAAGAATTAGTGGACCTACCAAAACAAAGGTAAATCTTTGAGAGTTTTTTTTACAAAAGATTAGGCCTTACAGCTCAAAAGCAGGGAGGAGTCAATTAAAGGATTATGCAGGGGAAGGGGACTGACCCCCAAAATTGACCTTGGAATGAATAAGCTGATTACATATAGATACGTTGATGGTATTTTAGCTGTTTGGCCTGCGGGTGTTGATGTAAATGGTTTACTCACTAATTTGAATAACCAGGTACCATCCATAAAATTTACTTTAGAATTAGAAAAAGATGGCTGCCTCCCTTTCTTAGACGTTTTAATACATAGAGAACCATTTCAGTGCAAATTCAGTATTTATAGAAAACCAACCAACGACTTAACACACGTCCATTTCTATACAGGCAGCCACCTTAATATCAAAATATCCATTTTTTCTTCTGCGTTTTTACGAGCATTGCACATTGTCAGTCCCCAATATTTAGATCAAGAAATCGAATACATTAGAAAAATAGGGACAGGTTTATGTCACCCTTCAAATATACTAGATATTTGCTATAGTACAGCCCACAAAAAGATTTATAGTGAAAGAACTGTCTTAGCCTGCCTTATTGTAGTGGTTTTGAAACAATAAAATCACTGTTAAAACCTTTTAATGTCAACCTGGTTTTTTCCTATGATAACACACTAAAAGGAATGTTAATAAAAAAATAGCCCAAAGGAAAGCAAAAACATAATATATAAAATTCCATGCTTGAGAATTAAGCAGCATAAGTATTCCATCAAGGCTGGGCAAACATCCAACAGAATATTCATTCATTTAAGTGAAAACTCTCACCGGATCAATGGACTGACAGTTTAGCGATTGCCAGATCGAAAGATTTCATGAAATCTTTAAGAATCTGCAATTATACAGCTTACTTCCAGTTGCAATTTCAACCTTAGCCCTGGCATGTATTATTTGGATCCCTGTATTAGTCAAATGTTTGAGAATGACCGTAAAAGATAAAATCACTGACTTAATTACTAATTAGTTACCTTATATGTATTTTCTATATATTTGTATGTTTAATGGTTTTATGCAAATGTTCATTTTTCAATATTGCTATTGTTTACCAAAAGGAGAATATATTAAGTGTTGTACCTTTATAAATATGTACTCAGCTTATTCATTCCAAGGTCAATTTTGGTGGTCAGTCTCTTCCCCTGTGCAATCCTTTAAATGACTCTTCCCTGCTTCTGAGCCGTTAGGCCTAATCGTTTGTAAAAAACCTCTCAAAGATTTACCTTTGTTTTGGTAGGTCCACTAATTCTTCAGCTGCATTGGATTCCAGGTGCATCTGTTCCTTTATAATCCCCATCTTCTGGGATATCTGTATGTCATCTGTCAATTATGCGACCTTTCTTGTAAACTTACTTTTATTTTCTATTCAGTCTGCTAGTAAAGGACCATTGTAGTTGAAAGGCTTTAGCAACCACTCCGTTGTTTCACTGTTTCCTTCGTGGCATTTGCCTTTGTTTATATACACACCTATATATATATATATATATATATATATATATATATATATATATATATATATATATATATATATATCAGTGCTACTTCAGTATATATCTACCATCCATTTTCTACATTTGACCCCTCAGGGGCTAGTACTAAACACGGAGAAACAGTGTAGGTGAGTCATTGTTCCACTGTTTAGCACTAGCCTCTGGGGGATCAAATAGTTTTGTATATAGTTTGAGGAAGCAATTGCCATAGGCCTTAATTGGGTTGTTTGACAGATTGCATCTTAATTTTTGGTAGGTCACGAATAGCTCGGTAGAAATCATACTGTAGTAGCACCATATATAGCGTGTGTGTACGTGAGTCAATATACATATGTGCGTTTTAAGCGTTTGTATGGAGAGCACAGCGAACACGATAAAAAATATCTTCCCCAAACGAACAAACGCTCCTATCTTCTTACGGCCCTGAAAAACGATTGTTCATGAACAGCAATAAACGTCAAACAGCCATCCCATAATTCAAGCTCCATCGTCTCTACACAACAATGGACATTATAAATCTTGACTGACGTTCTTAATGCTTATATTTACGCTTGATTATTCCATATAGGGCATCGAATGTTTGAGACTACTTTCAAACTCATTGTCGGGGTATGAAGGACTTCACACGTCGAGGCAGGTAGGCCTAAAAGAAAAGTCAGTCCTATGGGCGTGCTCTGATCATTCGCGTTGAGACTGGAGGGACGTGTGCTTTCTACCTAGGTTAAAGAAAGCTCTCTTTACCTTGCTTTCTATAACAGTGCTTGGGGCAAAAGGGTGTATTCCGAAAAGGGATCAGTGGTTGGAATAGTAATGGACCTTATTTATTTACTGACTTATTCATTTACTTACTTATTCATTCATTTATATATTTTCTTATTTTTTTATCTATTTGTTGACTGTCAAGTTGGTGTCACTGCATCAGAAGGCAATAACACAAAAATAAATGAACTCGGTACACACACAACATATTCTCTGAGTCATATATGCACTGTACTTGTAAAAATAATTTGCGTTCAGTGTTCTTTGTTTCTTTCAAAGATGCAATGGTCTTCAAACATTCATTTTCTTACTTGTTGTTTATATTCATTTTTAATTTATGATGAATCAATATACCAGCGAAAGATTCACGAGGAAGAAAATTTGAAAATATCAGGTAGATAAAAATCACTTTGGGGAGGGGGGGGGGAGGAGGCTATTTCTAACCAATATAGAACTCTGACCTTCATCTCCTTCGGAATAAGAAACGTACCTGAAATCAATTCGTATTTTAAACTATTGTAGAATCTTTGTATTCCCAGGTTTTATGCCTGCACACACACACACACACACACACACAAACACCTTTCGCCGTAAATTGCTATTCTTTCTTTATGCAACTTCAGGTGATGTATACACAGTTACCATTAATGGATAAAACAACATTCGACGCTGAACCATGTTGCTGTCTTTTGTGTGGACACAAAAGGAGAGAGAGAGAGAGAGAGAGAGAGAGAGAGAGAGAGAGAGAGAGAGAGAGAGAGAGAGAGAGAATTTTGCTGCTAGCGTTTAGAAATTAGCGGTATATTGACGTCCATCATAAAAGAACACGGCAAGTTTGAAATGCCAAAATTTCAATTAGAATTCACACAGAATCTTAATTCTTACTGTTAAACAAACGAATGGCAAAAATGGCGAATGTCGCGGACCAAACTGTGGAATGATCTCCCTAATCCTGCAGTTAAACCGTATATGAACTTCGGGAGTTCAAACGAGGTCCAAATGCCTTTTCACGGAGCAGGCGAACACGAGTTTCACTTCGGAGTTTATTTGTTTCTTATCTTATTTATTTCACTTTGTCATTGATATCTCTTGTTGATGTTTATCTTATTTGTTTTTCACTTTGTTATTGATAACACTTGTTGATGCTAATCTTGTTTATTTTTGTCATACCCCTTTCATCGTTAATTCTTTACTTTCTGATTTCTTTTTTCGTGCCGGGGCGTTTTCCCTATTGTGGCACTTAGGGTTGTAACCACCTGTTTTTCAAACTACGGTTAAGCCTGGACTGTGATATATTATTGATGGGAAAGCTATAGTTGGGCTATAAGAAAGAAAGTACAGTACAGTTACTGGCGCTCTCACAGCCTCTACTACTCTAGACAGGCTTTGTAATTTCGTCCTAAGGTAAGTTTTGCTTTATTTCTCTCCTCTCCACGCACATGTTCAATTTTACCTAGAGGGTTAAACCTTTCACCCTTGCCTTTTTTTTTTTAGGTAAAAGATTTAACTTACTGTTCCCGTTAGCAGTGAATATATTAGGAAACGTCTGACAAGACCGGGTGGTCTTAGGCACTATTTGGGCAAATCAATTACGAACAGTTGTCCCAAAACAGGGCTGACTGATTGATAATGGCGATCCCTAAGTCAGCAACATTTTTCGACTTGTTTTACATATTACAGTACACATGTCTGAAACTGAGATACTTTGCCGAATTATGTGCAAAAGGCACGATATCAAAGAAGCACGTCACAAATGAAAATCGCAGAGAACCATTTTATCTAAACTCCAAAGTATAAACAGAGCCAATCACTGGATTCAGTGAAAAGGGGACTTTTGCTCTGAATTAACAAAATCAAAAAAAGTGGTACTATATTACTATCAACCGCAAAACGATTTTTTATCAGAACTACCCAATACAACCCCTAGCAAAATCCTGTTTAGGCCAAAACACGCCCGAGTTATTTAACACAATTTAACGTCAAAAATGAAATCGACCCGTTACCTTAGAGAATTTAAAGTTCTTATTATCGTAGTGAAGAAATTCCGACAAAATTTCAGTTCACTAAAGCGTTCATTGTAACATCCTTTAACACAAGTAAGAAACTGGATATTTGGCTATCACTTCAGAATGACATGCAGAATTGCAGATCCTAATTTTCCAGCTCGGCAAAAATATTATATAGAAGTAAGAGGCTTTTTGACAAACAGACAAGAAAATTAGATGCCTATGTTTATATACTGTTCTTATATACTGTTAGGTCATTGCAACGTGACGTACGTTGCACAGCCTTGGGTACGAGTTTCTCAAGTTGCTTTCCAAAGTTGTTGAGATTTTGTTTACGCAGTAGTAAAAATGTATGCAAAATCGACAAGACTGTGGGTTCTAGATAGCGAAAGTTTACTTCGACATCTTAAGAAGCTTTTTTTTTTTGTAGCTGCCTCACTGCAAAATTACACAAAGGAACGGGATCGTGTCTAAACTCTTTGCGCTTCGAGCACATGCAGTAAAAATTGTACCACAAAATCTTACATCCTAATGGCGCAGAATGATCAGTATAGATCGGTTAGGAGGTACTCTACAAGAAGAACAATGTACCAGGAGGCACATTTACGCAAGAAATATATGTCAAGGTATATTTTCCTTGAATATACCATGCTCCACACAACAATGACCTTCATAAACATTAAAAAAATATATTAACATGCAACACCAACGGAGAAGACTGTGACGCACCAACAATAATTGCATCCTTTCAAAGTGGCCCCCTGTCTAGTTTAAAGATGGAACTGACCACCATCTGGCGGTACTTCTGTCTGACGAAGCGTTTGAAAAGGAACTTGAGAGGTGTGTCGGGGACGGCTTTCAAGAGGGCAAGACCAAATGCCTGGCCCCAAAAAAAAAAACGAAGGACCTGACTCGGTTTCCATATAAGGCCAGAATCCTCTTGGCTTATTTAAGGCACAGACACCCCCGTGCAGCGGTCATGCGTTAGACAGTCGAACTGGTTCATTTGAGATGCATGCAACAGATGTGTATGTAATCCATACACAATGATACCACCATCAAAATAGATCAACTGGGAAATGCAATAACGTTAAAGACCTACCTTCATGTCCAAACAAATACTGACACGAATATGTAAATAAAAATCCGAGGCATTGAACATAACCATGCGAGATATATCAGTACTACTACAACAACTACCACTGATATATAAAGCACAATAAATATCATGTAATTTATGTTACTGCACAGACTGGCTGCGCGATATGTACGTTAGGCTTGTCATCATCCAGCCCGGGGATCAGCCTCTCTCATTACCGGCCCTTGCGTCAGTACACAACGTCCCTATAGGGTCTGTCTCCACCCTCTATTGTATTACCGCCATTTTGACGAAGTGGGTACGCCAATAACACAAATCAAGGCCCTTTCTTTGGAACTTGATACAAATAGCAATAATAAAACAACTTCACAAGAAAAACCAATTACATTCCTTTGGAAGGACATAAACATAGAGAAGTTAATGCGTAATATATCCAATCAACCCTGTTAAATCGCAGGTTCGCCCAAAACGGTAAGGCAAAAATGCAGGTGGCATTTTTTACGTCGCCAGTCCGCCAGCCACGAGAAGGCAATCGGGAAAGCGAGGGGGATGGCTGTCAGAGCAGGTTCATTAGAAGCCTCTCAAGCGATGGTTTCCTTTTTTTTTTTTTACAGAATTTTTATTTTCATTCTTCTCCAGTCGCCAGATAATGAGTCACTTTGGCCAGCCCTCTTTTAATAGTCTATGAAGAGAGCTTGAATACCCAAGAGCAAGTGCCGTTCACTTCACATACTGTTCAAGATTATTATGTAACAGAGGTCGACCATGATTATGCATCCAGGTGGTGACGTAATCTTACGCTAATATAAACGCCTTAAATTTATCTTAAGCCTTTTACACCTTTTTGTTTTGGCTATAAATATAGCAAGTGATTCTGAGACTCTCTCTCTCTCTCTCTCTCTCTCTCTCTCTCGCTTAGCAATTTGATGGGTGATGGCAATTAGTTTGGAAACCGGAAAATCTGTACGAATTAAAATTCAGCACTTAGTAGAGAGTGGCGCTAATAGATATAAGAAACTTATTCATTTAAAGAAAAAAAAATAAGCTTAAACACTGTGCTTTCAGTTACTGTTTTCAGCGGCCTTGTTTTACAACTTGCATGCGTGACCTTTTCGTGCATCAAAAGAGAGAGAGAGAGAGAGAGAGAGAGAGAGAGAGAGAGAGAGAGAGAGTTAACTGATTTCACCTGCCCGGAATACCCCTAAAGCGATGTTCCACCATATTCCAACATAACTGGACTGTCTACCTTAGGCTCCTTACCGCAAAATGATACTTTCCTGGAAATACACTAAAAAGTCTCTTATCAAATCGTCAGAAAAGAAGAAACAATTTTCTATGCAGCTAACAATCGCAACGAATCACTTCACTGTCGGCTTCAGAAGTCTGGTCTTGACAGCAAAAGCAAAGGAAAGATACTTTCTATACAGCCCGATAATAATCGACAAAGGAAATACGACCATAAAATTCTCTACCAACACCCGTTTCTCATCAGCCAGTCGTACAAAATCCCTTCATGACTGACCCGGCTGGTACCCCCACACCACCTGGGAGGCTTCAACGTGTTATTTAGATAACAGTAAGGGCCAATCATCCTATCCTGGCATGTTGATCCCGCCGCTCATTTGCATTAATGAAATGCATAGGGACCATAATGCTCCCTCGACATTTTCACAGACTCCCGGACGCGGTTGGAGTCCGCGCGCACAATTCTCGGAAAAAGTCTCAATACATCTGGGGTTTACGGTGATGCAAATGACGAGTCTTCAGCGCTTCATTTCCTAAAGACCACTGAAATATTGTAATCCAGGTTTTACTAATATAATCCTTATATACACATCTGCAAAAACACTGCCGAAAGATAATGAAAATCGTATACTAACCCGATAGATACAAAGGGTTATACTAATTAGCAGCTAGCCATCAGATTCCACAGACTTCCTCGAAACTAGGTAATAAAAATATGCCTCTTTTGGGCGGGAGGTACCTGAACTTCTCTGTAAGGAGAAGATAGACCTGAGCAACTGCCTGAAGAAAACGGAAAGGTGCAAAGGCAACTGACAGCCCAGGAAATAACAAGCTCAGTCCTCAAATGAAGAGGTTATTCAGTAAGAATCTAAGAATTCAATAAGACTGGAGAGTCCCATATCAGAGATATGAGAAAGAAGTCCCTCTTTGGGCAGCAATTTTCTATTCGTTGGTGACACAAAAAATCATGAGGCTTTGGGCTTACGGGTTTCTCTATGAAAACATTGTAAGTCATTGTTTTAAAATGATGTTATATTAATATATATATTTATGCAAGGACAACAATAAGAGTTGGCTACAAATTTCTGTAAAACGGGCGTACATGCTAAGTAGACTGAGCTCCTCTAAAAGTAAAATTGGAGTCAGACCCTCGCATTGATTCTAAAACTGTAGTAAAACTGAAAGCAGTTTTACACACACACACACACACACACACACACACACACACACACACACACACATATATATATATATATATATATATATATATATATATATATATATATATATATATATTAACCATGGAGAATGAAACAGGTTGTAAATCCTGACCATGTCGAGCTTCTAGCTAAACCATCGTCACTCCTCTCAAGATGGTTTAGCAATAAAACTGACACTGGTTAGGATTTACAATCCTGTTCCATTTTCCTGTGGTTGTCAGATATATAACCCATTATATATATATATATATATATATATATATATATATATATATATATATATATATATATATATATATATATATATATATATATATATAATATATATATATATCTGTTGTATTATATCTGGCAGCAGGCTTGATAAGCTACAGATGTTTCTTTAATTATGAAGATTAATATGTTAAAACCAATAAATGATTATTACAAGCAGTGCAAATCTTCCTAACGCATTACTGGAAGGCAAGAACACATCGGTTTTCCAGCACTACGGTTGAGTATCATCCCTCTCGGGCACGGCAGCCGGTTTCTGAGTTAAATGTCCGGTTACTGATCATAATATTTCGTTTCTTCAGGAACGAAGAATAGAATACAGACTTATGGAGCACAAATTTCATTCTTCATTTTGCAGTTTATAAAGCACAGATTGAAAACCCTCAACGATTAAGGAGGTATAAACGCTTTAATTTATTTTCTTTTATTTATTTATTTTTTTGTCGTGATAACGGTGTACCGTCTAAGGATAAGTCCTTCTGAATAGAATACAAAGAGCTCAAAAAGAATATGAGTAGGACTTTTGATTATATACCATATTTATTTATCGATATTTCCTTAGCTCAGATTCAAATAAAACTCAACTGCTGACCTGATAAGATGAGGTTTTTGTGAAGTTGTAATTATAATGTCTCTACAAATTACATACCGAGTAACGATTAATGTTGTCTTCGGATGAAATATTATTTGATTGTAGCTTCTTTCTTTAACTGTGCAAGACTAGACTCCTTATTTTTCCAATTATTTTAAACAACTCTCTTAAATTTTCTTTTAAATCCTTTCGAATCGAATTAAAATGATCTTTTCTTTTTATAAATCAACATTTTGTAAATGGTGGGGTTCAGGCATTGTACATTACAATAACAGAGCTTCAGTTAACAAAAATACACAGAACGATATTTAGAAGGAAAGGTAAGATTTACTACCTAAGGGACTTCGGAAAGCCTTACAAATTCTCCTGTAACGCGAATCTAAAGGTTTTAAGCTATATTCCGCATTACACAAGAAGACTGAAAAGGAACTCCTGACTGATCTGTCAAATATGCACATAAATCAACCTAACAAAAGTAGTAAAAGACGCACGAAAAGAAAAATGAAAAAACAAAGACTAAAAAGCGCCTCTAGCATCCGGAACCCATCTCCCCCAACCCCGCCCACCCCCCCAACAAGAAGTACGACCGACATCACTGACAGAGAGGCCTTTAAAGAAATTGACAGCTATGGACACTTATAAGGGATGAATGGAAAGGACAGGGAGGGAAGGTCGAGGAAAAGAGCATTAGGGTTCAGATAAACTCCTGTCTATTGAGAGAAAAAAACATTTATAAAAAAAAAAAAATGGGCGTCTAAAAGCCTTCGCCTATCACCGTCTACGGTACGGAAAAGGTATAGTACGTGTTCAGAAAAAGAATAAGTACATCGAGTAACTCTGTGTATAACAAAGAACAAGTTGTTGCTTAACTGATGCTAATATTTGAAGTGACACAAAATCCCGGCTCCCTCGCTCTCATCCTTGACTCAAGAATAGTCATCATCATCATCATCATCATCACCATAATCACCTCCGCTCCGGGCATCTGATATTCTTTGTTGTACGTCGAGACCCATTCATGTCGTCTTCAGTCATGTGTTGAACGTGTATGGGAAGGCGCTGTAAGAGGAGCGAAGCGAACCTGTTTTGTGTTGATGAACTTAATAATCAGCCTGGTCGTTTGAAATCATTCCGCGTGATGGGACGCGAATTGTAAAAACTTCGGTGTGCCTCTGCGGATTAAAGTAGAGAGTGGGAAGGCGCAAAGCGTTAACAGAATCTTGGTGGAGAGAAAATGTGTGTGAAAGACTTGAAACACGATGAAAGACCAGTGACATGCTTGGAGCAAATATTATTATTATGTCTGCATTCCGTTAACATTAATGTCATACATCACCCTACGTGAATGCTTTCACCTTGAAACTTGATTATTGATGAATAAATATAAAACGAAGTTTATAAAATAGTGATACAGAGATAACTAATTATATCTTAAATATATAGATAACTAATTATATATATATATATATATATATATATATATATATATATATATATATATATATATATATATATATATATATATATATATTCACACGCTGCTAAACTACTCTTTCCTCCTTTAAGAAATTAACAGTTTTATCATATAACCAAAGTCATTTTTGTTCTTGAAAACGGAGAACGAAGTCCGTTACAATTAATAACAATAACTAAAAAAATTTCCGAGTAATTTAAACTCTTGACCGTTCTGAAAGTTATGGTACCTGAGAAAGCAACAAATTAGGCTGTAAATGCTATTACGTCTAAACCGCTATAAATCACGACAGAGGGTCTGTTGTTTAGGTACTCAGAAGCTTCTTTTAAAAATATATTCCTGAAATACTGGAAGGGGTGTTTAATTTATAAGGTATCCTATCGAAATATTCTTTAAGGAAAATGAGAATGAAAGTAATGTTTAAGAACCAACGGCAAATATAAGAGAGTCTCTTCCTTTAAAAACATATTTCTGAAACATTTGAAGGGATAGGCTTTATTTATAAGGTATTCTGTTGACATAATCTTTTAGGAAAATAATAATGAAAGTAATGTTTAAGAACCAACGGCAAATATTAGATAGTATAATTCTTTAAAAAATACATTTCTGAAATACTCAAAGGAATACGTTTAATTTATAAAGTATTCCATCGAAATATTCTTTACGGAGAATGATAACGAAAATAATGTTTACGAGCCAACAGCAAACTTGAAGAGAGTAGACAGGCAGATGAATAGACAGGTAGACAGAAGACTGCCAAATAAGAGAGGGAATAAAATCAATTAAAATTAAACTTATTAAAAAAAAACATGCATCTCTAAAAGGAAGAAGTTGAACATAAGGGGTCATCATGTATATGACTTCCACGGGATTTTCAGCCATATAGTTAGCAAAACTGCAAAGGTGCTACATCACCCTAAAGGCACCTCATTAAAGACGAACAAAGCCACCGAAGAAAATCTAAATTACATGCATAGTTAATTTTGGACACTGATTGCGATTAGTTGCCATTCTATTTTTTTACAAAATATTACTCAGGCTATTCGTTTGTTTTTTCCGTTAAATACGATGATGTCGACATTCCAAACAAATTAGATAATAATAATAATAATAATAATAATAATAATAATAATAATAATAATAATAATAATAATAATAATAATGGTAATAATAATAATGGAAGACTTGCTTTGCAACTTTCTTGAAGTTGGTGGAATTGTTTTGAGAAGAATTATTGTTCTATCTTTATAGGTTTGTTTGTATGAGTTTACTTTTTCATTTATAAAAAATTATGAAGTTAATTACATCCCATATCGAATGAAGGATAGAACGAAATTATGTTAATATATTTCAAAGTTTACGATCACTGAGCTTTTGCTTTGATAATTATTAACTCAACAGGCGTTGGAACTCCCTGAGGCAGTTTTAAAAATCTCTTCCTTGAGACATACGCAAACACACACACACGCGTAATATATATATATATATATATATATATATATATATATATATATATATATATATATATATATATATATATATATATATATATATATATATATATATATATATATATATATATATATTATATATATATATGTGTGTGTGTATCAACACGTCAAAAACGACAGATTTAAAACATATCAACCTCTTATGGTACTTACGCTCTTTTGACATTATACGGTTTATAAGGCAATATTTGACAATAACTGTACTGGTGAAACCGAATCTCTGTACATGAGAGAAAATCCCTTTAAAAATTAAACTAAGCATTACACGCGAACAAAGACACCTAGTCGATATATCATTGCAATGACGAAATATGTAACTGATAATCAATTGTAATCTACAGGATACGCTCCGTCATCTTCGGGTGCGTTCATAATACACAAAAAACATTTCATGAAAACACGTCGGTAACTTATTGCACAGACATCAAAAACAGGTTGAGGATAAGACAAAGACTTATTGGCAGCGCTGTCGAACTTCTCAGTCCCAGAGGTCCTTTATTCCTCGCACCGTTGGACTGCGGAACAGTCTCCCTTCAGAGGATGTCGCGGAATTGGAACTTCAGAAGCTCAAGGGAAAATGCAGTGCATTACTACCCTGATACTATTCTCCTGGCATTTTAATACATTTTTATCTGTTTATCAATATACTAATTTATTTTTTCTTTTTAAATAAGTGAGATATCTTCTTTCTGTATTTCCTTACCTCCACTTACTTCTTCCTAATGAACACCACATTCTTAGGGAGCTTGAATTTCAAGTCAGTGGCGCCAGTGGGATTATTCCATATGAATAGGTTTCGTCTTCCTGAATAATAATAATAATAATAATAATAATAATAATAATAATAATAATAATAATAATTGCCTCAAACTATATTCCAGCGTTTCCCAAAGCTTCGTTCTTTATCTAAGGCCGCTGGCCTGTTTTCAACTTGTTTGTGTTCAGGATACTGGGGCGTGGACGCAACCTTAGAACTGCATTCAATAACCAATTACTGCAAAATATACAAAGATCATCCTGAGCTGGCTTCCCTTACGCAACTCGCACTAAACATTACCGGGGGTTTGTCTTGATTTTAAACGAAAAATGTACGTCAAATTCAGGTTTTTTTCTCAAATAAAATAAACGAAGCACTCGGAACTTGCTAAGGACTACGCAACGTTCTAGTGGTGAAAACAGGAATAATAATAATAATAATAATAATAATAATAATAATAATAATAATAATATATGCAGTAACGTACTCCTAACAAAAAGCCGTTCAAAGTATGGTTCATCCTACTGTTACAAAAATAAGTTAAAATAAACTAACACACACTTCTAATACCGAGCGAAAATTTTCAGAGAGATAACGAAAAATTCACGAAGCAACGCCTCCTTTTATAACCTGGCTTGACCGCAGAGAGATGGAAACACGATAGCCCCGTTCCTTCTGACAGCCAACAAGATGATTATAGGAAAGGCAAAATCTACGACAATATCGACTTTATAAAAACGTCAACAGTACGCGCAGAAATCGATGGCAGACTAAATGATTTTCTATCAAAAAGTTCTGTACACAAAATTATATAAATTTATATATATATATATATATATATATATATATATATATATATATATATATATATATATATATATATATATATATGTATGTATATATAATATATATATATATATATATATATATATATATATATATATATATACATACACATACATATGTATACGTATCTCTCTCTCTACTGCCCTGACTCTTTCCGGTTCTTCCATACACATGGTTAAAATGTTTGTAGAGTTTTTATTTAACTACTTGTATATCTTCCCACATACAACAAATATAAGCAGTACAATTTAAACATTGCTGCCCTACGAAGGACCAATGACTCTGGATTTGCACGGTGTCACTAATTAAAAAAAAAGAGACCAACACACTCACGCTTTTCCATTCTTGTTGGCAAATGAAAATGAGAGCATTTTCGTCACTCTGCGTGGTGCGAAACTCACTACAAAAGGTACGGGGTCTGCAACCCCACATCCACGACTGATGTTAAAACATGTCAGAGAAAACCAAAGATAGTCATGGGGTTTTGATTTTACACTGATGTGGCAAAGTTTAAGAGAAATGCATGGAAGTCTTTTTGTATGATGAGAAAAAGCTGGATGATATGACAATTAGGAACACAAAAGTGAAAGGCAAGGGTGTGCAAAGCTTCGAAGGACGAAGAATGATTATGACTGGGGGGACTGAGAGATCCAGTTGAATAAATGGCTAACTCTTTCAAGTGTCAGATAATCTGGGGACGAGGAAAAGAGTACAAGTTAAAGTGTGTTGACAAGGATTTTTCGGGCAAGACTGAATGTCTGGGGGCGAAAAGTTGTGATGGCAAATGTGTACGGTCCAGAAAGGGACAAAAATGAGTGTGCGCATGAACGCTCGCATCTTTCTGTAATTTACGCAGGATAAGAGTTATTCCGATACATGATGAGAAAAGCCTTAAACGGGCTCAGATTCAGTCCTCTACGTAAGAGAACTAGCCATTCCCTTCAAAGCCCAGGTGGTTTCGGACATCCAGGTAAATGGGAGAATCCAAACTCTAACGACATCCGCAATGCCACTGGTAGACTTAAGTCTACACCAGGCGATTTGGCGAAGTTTGGCTGCAGTTATCTGAAATTTCTGGAAGCCTCTTTGATAGTCCAGACCAAAAATTATCGCAAAACCGTCTTTACCCCCTCAGAGAATGCTGTCCTGGATCGTAAAGGCGATAGGGGGTACCGTAATTGTTCAAAGTCGGGTCGTAAAATTTTCTGCTGGGTTGCTATTAGACACCGGGCTTCAGAGCCCGAAACTTTTAAGATATCGATAAGGAAACGAATCATACTGGCATTAGCTTTATTTATTTAGGATTAACTGTCCATAAACGATACGAAGAGGGGAGAAACTAATTTGTTCAGAAAATGAATAAGCCTGGTGTCCTGAGCAAATCTAATGCTGAAATAAGAGACTGAGAAAAAATAACTTAAGTACAAGATAAAAACAAAGAATACAAAAATTAAAGACATTGAAAAATTGCTCGGGAAGTTAAATAGGGACAAATTTAAACAGTAGTGTATCAAGGTATTAACAATGTTAAAAAAAAATTTACAAGAAAATAAAGGAGAAAATCAAGAAAAAAATAAAACGTGACGCATGTGAAAATAACTAAAACAAACGTGACTGCCGCTTTAAACATCGATAAAAACAGCGAGCTAACAACGACAGCAAAAAGATTATTTAAAATTAAAAGTGATAAACACTTAAAAATAACACAACGGCGCACAAAAATGTAATGCAAATTACGAAATGAAATGGGACCAGATTTTAAGTGAAAAACAAAAGGCTGGAAGTAAGCGAGCGATAAGGGAAAAACAAAGCATTCAGATGAATAAAAAGGAAAACAAACAAACAAACAAACAAACAAGAAGGAAACAGATGCCAAGGGAGGGCAAGGGTGCCAAAGAGTCCCCTGCGATAGCGCTGCCAATAAAGGGACGGTGGAGACGCGCTGGTAGGTAGGTAGGTAAGCGTGTCGTGTAAGAAGCTCTCTCTCTCTCTCTCTCCCCTTCCCCCCACCCCACCCCACCCCCAACGCCTGGCAACCTCTATAAAGACCAAACAAGACATAAAACCTACCCGCGGTGAGCTTTATGGCCTCGAGACCAAAGCTGCTCGCTTGAGGACAATGGGTGTTATGTGCAGGGGGTGTAGCAGGAGGGGAAGGAGAGGAGCCGAATGCATGGAAAGCGTCGGGTTTGGGCAAAAGGTGTGAGGATAATGGAGGGAGACATAAAAACAAACGGTCGTACACATAGAGCAGTCGATGGGTAGGAGGCGGGGGTGGGGGGGGGTCGCTGAATTGAGAACCCGTTGGATTAACAAAGCCACGGTTAGTGTCTCGTTATCGTTCAAAAAATATCTTTTCGTTTTGAATGCTGGGATTGTTTACCTTTCCTTTCGCTATCACTGCATCGAAGAAATAAATAGAAACGATTCAACGGGGTTCAAATGGTAATGCAAAAAAAAAAAAAAAAAAAATGCGAGTTCCAATTTTTTTCAAATGCATGAAATTATTTTCAGAGCCTCTTCTATTTAAAAAAATGGAGCAGAGAAAATGATGTATTTTGATAGCAAATAACTTCGTTGCAAGTGTTTTGTTTCAGTTGTAAATTCTGACAAAAATCTCCACACAAACAATTTGTATAATATTTTATGCTACAGGCCCAGTGGGATGTCGGCCTTGACTGCATAACATCTGATGTCAATTACCTGCTAAGTAATATTCAAGTGTTAGTCGTTGTCGATGTTTAAAAGAAAAATTCAGTTACCAATGACAGACTCACGTAGTTCTGCACACACGTACGCAGATTCAAATGAAAAATTAATGAACCCTAAAAAAAAAAGAATCAAAAGTCCACGTGCATTCTACCCCTTGTCAAACACATGTTAAGTCTTGCAAACTTTGCAAGGCAAATTAACTCTTAAATTAACTGTACCTAAAGGACAAAATGAACTGGGCCTGCTACCACTGCACCTTTTACACCGGGTATGCTGGCTTGCAGTGATGGAACAAAAAAAAAAAAAAACGAGATGTCGAACGAACATGTATCATGTTTTATGTTTTTGTTTTCCACTGACTGAACTTTACATGAAAGCCGACTATCAGATTATGCTCTCAGGTTATCACAGGCCGGGCTTTTCCTTTCTTATGATTCTATTATGTTACTGCTCGAGCTTTCGGTACTTAGTTGAGATGACTCAGGTGGTCCACGGGAACCTTGCGAGTCAAGCACAACAGAGCAAAATCAAAAATGCTTCGATGAATATCTTGATTTGCATAATGATGTTTAACGTTTGCCCCATCGTTTCGTATAAAATCATACAAAATTACATATTCTGAAATACGTGAAAGCAAAAACATACAAGCATTCTAAAGATGCTTAGGAGTAAAAACCAATGATAAGGACACTACAAGCTTCTATAGTGACGTAGCAGAGCCTCTGCAGTCTCCGTTAATAAGCAGATGCTTTCGATAAGGAAATAAATTACAGGTGCAAGCATGAAGCGTAGTGACGTGAGTTTGTAGCGTAAGAGATGTGAAAGTAGCAGTATGAATTCCGGATGTGGACAAATCAAACGAGTAAAGAGTTTTGTGGACAAATTGATGGAATACGACAGTACGATGGAATCTGAGTGCTGACATGGGTCAGTACGTTCGAGAATTAGGAAGGTATGATAGAATCCGGAATGCTGACATTTGTAAGTTTGTCGAGTAAGAAAACAGAATTGGAATCTGAAGTGCTGACGTGGTTGGGGTTGTGGTTGTGGAATGTAAAGGTATCTACGATATCTGAACACTGACAAAGATAATTTCGCGCTGTGATCAAGTATTAAATTAATCTTAATTTATGAAATGAGCAAGTTTGCCAAATGAGACGCTATGTAGAGAATATGGATTGCTCGTGTGGTGCACAAAACGTGTAAGAATGCGCTCCAGTACCAGAAGTTGTACTTATAGGGAGACTGTGTATGGAATCTGCAGTGCTCATATCGGTAAGGTGTGTTAGAATTTGTAGGCCGGAGAGTGAATTGTTTGGAGTCAAAATGGGCTGAGATTTTCTTTCCACACTCGTCCCTCTCAATCCAGCAACGCAAAAAAATCTATAGTTTTAGCAGATGATTAGAGAAGTGAAGGAGATTTCATATACAGGGTTGGTACTATTATCATAACTTTTTTGCATTACAGAATGACTGACTCATACCTAAAATATCTAAAATTCCATTACGATGATGAAGGAATTAAGTCCCACACCACAGTACAATGCAGGATTCTACTGCTCTTTGAATGTGTGGCTAAAGATTTCCAAATAAAACTGCCAACAACCATATCAAATAATTATTCGACAATACCATTAGCTATAATCGAGGCATTTTATCCTTTTGGGAAATATAACCGAACATCCAAGACCTACATGCATTATTTCATTATTAAAATAGTTTAACCAGACCACTGAGCTGACAGAACTCGGGTAACCATACATATAAAATTACAACGGAAACAAAAACATACACATATTTCTTCATCCGAAAATGTCCGACTAGGCAAAGTCTACGGGAAAATACTCCTTACATCCGGAACTAGGCATGTCAGGTCTCAAATCTTAGTTTCCTCGTCACTTTTACGTCTGCAATTTTTTTCGCAGGAAATCCGGTTACCTGTAATGACAATCTCATTCTCGTTTTGGCTCTCTCACTGTCTCTGGACTTTGACGTCAGAATTGAAAGGAATCTTTCAGTACAGTATTAACAGTCTTTTCTTTTGTATTATGTAGTTGCCAGATGTTTATTTAGTCAGACAGCCTCTGCAACTGAACCAGAGAAAATAACAACGACGAAATCACGATAGGAATCTTTTGCACTTACAAAGAAATCGAGGGTTCAGTAGCTATTGCAAAAAGCTGATCAGAGGCCAGACGATATGTCAACCAATAATAATAATAATAATAATAATAATAATAATAATAATTATTATTATTAGTAGTAGTAGTAGTATTAGTAGTAGTAGTAGTAGTAGTAGAAGTAGTAGTAGTATCAAAGATCACAGATACTTCGAACATCTCATACACACATTTACCAAAGTCTAGACCTTGCATTCTACTCTGTTCCCTAAACCATTATCGACCCCGGGTTACCATACAAGAAAAATGTGCACACCTTTCAGTGGAGACACTTTTACGAAACCTGCCAGAATTAACAGCGCACAACTGATATATTTGAACACGACGGGGAAAATATTAGGGCAATACATACATTGTTATTATTTATTTATTTATTTTCTATTATTGTTTCAGTAGATGAAACCTATTCACACGGAACAAGCACACAGGGAACATTGACTTGAAATTCAAGCTTCCCAAGAATGTTGGTTGCAACTTCCCACCGCAGACCCCACGCAGCAGCAGTAACTGATCACGATACAGATGATTTTTCATCGCCCCGGGGGAGACACGAACCCGCGACATCTGAGTGGCATATGTCACGACACTAACCACTACACCAGCGGACCAGCTAGGTTACTGAAATAATATCTACAGTAAAAGCCAGGTAAACCAACTCAGTACCTAGGGAAGTAGGGAACGAGATAAAAGGCCGTTTATTCCTCCAGGAGAGCATATCGCAAAAGGTTATGAAAGGGTAAAACCAACCGAGGGTTCGCAAACACTGACTGCGACTGTTGACGGCACGACTTCCATTTAACAACGAACGGATACCGATCAGCCTATTGTTTTTCCTACTCGGGGTCAGTACCTCGACATTTCACACAGAGAGAGAGAGAGAGAGAGAGAGAGAGAGAGTGGGGGGTGGTCATGACCTCGCCAGGCCTGTCTATGACTCACGCCATCGGCTGAAATTTCAAGACTGTATCCCTGCATCACATGTTTGTGAATTTGGTTTTTGCTGAAGTTTTACGCACGGAAGGGATTTCCTAAATCATTATGCGAATAGGAATATGTTAATCTGGCAAAGAAAGGTAAGAATAAACAGATATGTATTTTTTTAGTTAAATAACTTTCCTTAGAAACACTTTGACTGGTTATGTAAAAGTAGTGATACTCTTTTTGAACTCGGCAAACCTTTTTTTTTTTAACATCAGAATAACTCGTCCGAATTCATGCGAATTATTGAAATGAAAACTGCATAACGATGAAGATTCTTGGCATTACAGTTTTCTTTATGAGGGAAATAATTGGATATTAATCATGTTCACTTGACGACCACTAAGTCACGGGGGAGAGCTAAATTGCAACAGAACCAATAAATAACACCCTGAATCATATTCTAAACATGGAAAGAAACGAAACTAAAATCATCTCCAAACAAATTCTTGGGAATAATATAACTACTTACTGTTTGTCTATGCATTTACTAAGTAAAGATGATTCTCTTTAGTTTAAATCTACAAAACACGCGACCAAATCTTACTGAAATACTTTAAGTATTTTTGTCGTTGTACAAACAAAACAAAAAAAATTTATTATTGGAAAAGTTCTAAATCATGAACGTACGCACGTTTGTGCAGCAGTCTCCAGTCTCTCTCTCTCTCTCTCTCTCTCTCTCTCTCTCTCTCTCTCTCTCTCTCTCTCTCTCTCGTGTGAGGAATACCAGGAAGGTGCCTGCGTTTCCTCAGGAGATGCATGAGAAATCTCCTGTGAGCTATAATGTAATCGGCTGTACTGCCATACTACACGGTCAGAAACATTGACAGGTTATAATTGTCCGTTTATTAAGATCTACGACAACAGTAAGGGAGGTTTAGCAGCGCTTGTAAATTATCATAATTAGTCTAAGCAAAAAATACTCAAAGACTTAAAAGGAATATCATATATATATATATATATATATATATATATATATATATATATATATATATATATATATATATATATATATATATATATATATATATATATATATATATGTTACAGTAAGTGCATAAATGATATCAGTAACTCAATTTCATTTGCACTGAAATAGCAACCTAAAGAAATGTGGCCTTATGAATGAACAAAAGATACATAAGATAACAAATAAACGAATATGCTCAGTCAATAAAAGAAATAAATAAGCATCTAGACTCTCCGTCAAGGCAATCCACTACTTGGGCGACAGGTGGAGCGGGACTGTGCCGAGGATTAAGGCGAGATTAAATAATAAAAAAAAAAAAGAGGCAAGAAATGTCGATTGTACCCGGAGATACCCTCGCATGACGCTTAACAATTCATTGAGAAATTCAGTCTTCTATTATCGGATACTAACAGATATCCTAAGGTACACTCTGGGCGCGTTTTCTTCCTCATCAACGTCTATTGATGCCGATGGAATGCACCTCTTGCGCTTTTGGTGAGTTTTGAAAACCGCTCACAGAGTACGCTGAGGTATCATTTTCTTTCATTCGTGATTTTCACGACTGTTTTTTTAAATATATTTTTATTTTAACCGCCATGAATCGCTATGGAGTAGGTTCAAATTTGCAGAGATTTAGTTTCCTCATTTCTGGAGAACCGCAGAAAATGTACCGACTGCTTAGGGGAACAAACACAAAAAGTTCTTTGCAAACGGTTACTCTCTCTCTCTCTCTCTCTCTCTCTCTCTCTCTCTCTCTCTCTCTCTCTCTCTCTCTCTCTATATATATATATATATATATATATATATATATATATATATATATATATATATATATATAGTATGTATATATATTCATACATACATATACTGTATATATACATATACATGTGTGTGTATGTGTGAGGAAGAGCTGGAGGGGGGGTTATTCAAGTACAGCACAAAATAATTAATACAAAGTCTTCGTCCTGAATCAGAAAAGTTTACTGCGACCTTAAATTTCGCAGTCTTTACTACCAGCTACACGGTTCCAAGCAAGAAGAGTTCCGCCACGTGAAAAATGGTTCATTCATGAAAGCCGAAATCGTTAACACAAACAAGTGTCCTAATCAGCGGGTCGCTTTTAAACAAGACCAGCCAACCAGACAGAAATCGACACGAGAGAGAGAGAGAGAGAGAGAGAGAGAGAGAGAGAGAGAGAGAGAGAGAGAGAGAGAGAGAAACTCATGGATAAGAGGCTATCAGCCGCCACCTCGTAAAATAGTAAGGCAACACCCGAGACCTAAGTCTTCTCCTTAACGGTGGAATCCAGATTTACGACGACAGCCACATCACATTTGCTTGTTAAACGGTGATTGCACTTAGCCAATTCCGGCAGCGATTCAGACATTATCTGATTCGGGGCGATCCGGTCTCTTAGTAAAAACTATAAATAAAGTTGTCAGCGGGACTGAGAGAGATTAATAGTGCAGATGATACAACCTCTCTTCTATTTGTTTGCGAAGACCACGATAACGGCATAAACATCGTTGCAAAAGGGGTCTTTTTGGAAATATCTGATTTATCCATTCGATGATTAAGAATAATTATTCATAATGACAACTCGTGTTGCCATCTTCGTAGCACAGATCCCTCGAGAGAAATACAGGCCATTTTCAAGATCAAAGACATACGAATCGGAGCGACGTATTTCTTAGGAATGGAAGAGAAAGGTATTAAGCAACCAAATGAAGGCTATATATAGTTAAGTGGCTGTTACTGGGCTTGAGCTACTTTGCCAAAGGTATTCGACTTCGTGGTGTCATGACTTTTCCTACGTGTTAGGAACACGTTCACTGAAGTTTTCTCTTTTATGGGAAAATAAAACTTGAAAATACTTCGTCCCTAGTTCATTTACCCTGCATCATCTCACCGGTGCCAAGGTTCGACTGAAAGAAACAGTTTGTAAACATACTGGATTTCCCACGGTGATAAACTTAACCGAAAAATTCACATCCTTCTAGTCAGTATGTTGCAGCTATTATTATCCTGATTATCATAACGATTTTGTTTTTGGAGCCTGTACATGACAATTACTAGCAGCCACCTTCTGATCATCAAGTCCCATTGACCAGTGAGCTTCCCAATATAATTATGTTTAAGGGTTACAATTATTTCATCTGTTAAAATCCACTGTTATGCTGAAGGCTTCACTGATGTTATTTTTTTTTATATCTCCCACTTTTACCACATCCGAACAAACTGACACATTGGTGTCCGTAATACCATTCTCAAACCATGAGAGAGAGAGAGAGAGAGAGAGAGAGAGAGAGAGAGAGAGAGAGAGAGAGAGAGAGCTAAACGAATAAAGAATCAATAAACGTGAAAAATAATTGTAAAAGTATCTAAACATGCAGTATCTGAAGTCACTAAATATGCAGTATTTGAAGTCACACTTCAGAATTCTTTTTCTCATCAGTAGCACCATGATTCACAAAATCCAAGCAGGTTACTGAGCAGCATGAAAGATATCTAGCAATTCCTTACCGGCTTCAGCATTTTATTCCATTCAGAAACAGGTTAAAGAAATATGACAAAAAAAAAGCAGTCTTCATGACGTAAGCACCCTTTGGATAAAAAAAAAAATCTCCTGCAAGTGTGTATGTGAGCTTCATCCATCACCCTAACTCTTTTCGCCAGGCAGTTTCGGCAATCATGGATGCAATCTGCCCATTGAAATCTATCATTGCTACTTCCTTATTTGACCTAGTAGAGCAATTTGGACCAGACGTGACCCCAGGCATGAAGTACTGCTTAGCTGGGTATACCCCCTTTAAATTTCTGCTAAGGAAGCAAATACATACCATATATAATCCTTTCTAATTGAAAAGATCCTATAGTATAACTTATGGGCCTCCAACCCTTCTGGGCACATCTGATTACATCATCGTTTTCTGTATCAAATTTCATCAGTTTCTCATTATTTTTAAATTGTTTTGATATGTTTAACAGACTGTTTAGCAGAAATAACAACATGTCTATGAAAAGGGCCTGAGCCTTGAGTGACCTTAGACACAAGAACTCCTATATATTTCTCTATCTGAGGCTAAGATGGCATGTGGAAAGATATGTGAGAGGTAAAGATCACCTCAACTTTTGACAATCCTGACCAAAAAAAAAAGGAGAGACGCAAATGATAGGATAACGTATTACGCACTTGGGAGGCACTTGTGAAGCCACCTGTTTCAGAACCAAACTAAGCTTGTCAAGGAATGCAGCCCACGATGAAATAAGTTCGGGAAGTGCGCTGTTCTCTTAAAAAGACCTATTTGACCGAATTATATTTGCTTAGCATCACTGTAAGTAAATGCAACAAACAAAATGCAAGTAGTGGCTACCCTGTCCTCTAAAATGGAATCATAACAAAAAAAGAAACGTGTTGTCCCATTCAAAGGGCAACGCCTTGAAATTTATTTTCACACAATGTCAGCAACTGGTGTAGGACTTCTGTTTCCGCCAACCATATGAAAAGGTACAAAAATTATGGACTTTGCTGATATAATAGAAAAATTTGCAAACTGGAATAATTAAGTCTGTAAGATATCATAATAATGCATGAAACCAGAAACATTCATCACTTGAATAAACAGTGACTAAGCGAGCGTTTCTCCAGTGTCCAACGTCATGGATATCATTTTTGCTTTACCAGGTAAAGTCTTCCATTTCACTAAGTCGGACTGAAGGAAACTCCGGATTATTGCCGAGACATGGCATATTTTTCTATAAGTGAATGAAATATCAGGAGTAAACGTAATGTAAAAAAAAAGGTGTCATTTTTATGGAAACGCACTGTAGGAAGAATTAGGAGTTAACACACAACTGGAGTTTTCATTTCGTACAATGAAACCATTTCCTCAAGCAGAAAGTCACCGTGAAACAACTTCCAGGTTGCTCTAAACGAACTTGTACTAGCTAAAATATCATATAACAGAAAGGGACAAATATCAAGGTAAACAAATGAACTAAACAAGAAGACGACGACCCCTATACAGTCTGGCGCTTCCAATGAAAGAGCAACAAATCTAAATCAAAGCTTAATGGAAGGTTACGAGGACCATCCAAGACCAGAGAATGCAATGCACAGCAAATGGTGGGCATTTCGCATCATCCCTTGAGCGGAGACTAAAGACACATAGAAAACTTAATCTTATTGATTGGGAGAAACTTAAGAGCAACGAACTGAATAAAAGGTAATAAGGAGAAAGACCCTCGAACTTGGAATGAGAATCTTGATCATAAGGATCCATGGAGAAAGAAAATACTCATGAGCGGCTGGGAATTAATAAAAGTAGACTAGTTCAAAAACGGAAC